>NC_067430.1:16817500-17117500 GCF_009764475.1 Pristis pectinata
TGGACAGGGGGAGCGGGGTTTTGGATCCGTTAGCATTTACTGGGATGGAGGTTGTGTGAGCACCCAGGAGGGAGCTGATGGACTGGAAGGAAGGAAGGGGTGTGGAAATTCTACAAAGTACAAAGATCAACATTGGCCTAAAAAGCAAAAAGTTAAAGAAGGGTAGTCACCTTATAGTTATTGGACCACAGCATATGGCAAAGGAAGCCACTCAGACTATTGTTACTGTGCAGCTCTTAGAAAGAACTATGCAACTTAGTGCTACACCCCACGACTGTACACACCACAACCCTGAAAAGTACACTTCAAGACTACACCCAACTGTCTTGTGAAAGGTCCCATGAAATCTGCTATTCATCCTAGCTTTTACCCAGCACATGCATGTTTATTTTTGAAGAAGTTTGACAGGGCTTTTAAAAATCAATTGTTTTGATGGAGCAAACAAGGAGAAAATGTTCCAATAGCAGAACGAAACTAGAAAATACAGATTTAAGATGATAACCAAAAATAACCAGTGGTGACATAAGAAAACAGACTTTCATAAAAGGAGTTGAAATTCGACACGTACCACCTGAAAGAATAATAGAAGCAGATTCAATGACAACTTCCAGAAAGGATTTGTCCTTCAAAACTGAAGGACATATTCTTCTTCTGCAATCTTCCCCATATCTGAAATTACTGTTATGGGGTTAACTTTTCTATCCCATTAAATATCTCATCCACCACTATTAGATCCCTATTCTAATATAATTAGGATATTCACTGGCCAAGTCACAGAGCTAAAAACAGTCCTTAAATAACAGCAAGACATCACATATTTCTTTACACTAAAAACAAGAAGATATTCTAAAGTTGTATTCACTAAGCATACTATTAGTAATGGTGAACATGAAAACGTAAATGTGGCGGAGAAATAGTCACACTGAAATAATAATTCTATTAATAAATGCCATGAACTGCACATTTGGATCTGCATTCAAATAAAAATGATATAATATCACATTGCAGAGGAGGTGATGCTTACTCACAGGGCTACCCAATTAGTCCTATTCTCATTCTTTTCCATAAATGTAAACTTCTCCTTTTCAAGTTTTCACTCCATTCCCTCTGAAATTTACTATTGAAATGCTCCTACCTTTCAGTCAATGGAAGCAGCCCAATATTCTTATGTACACATTAAGTATAAATATGCCAGGATAAATTATTCTAATTATTCTAAATTCCCTCTCATATTCCAGCTGAAGTTTAACAGGCAATTTATAAAGATTTAATATGACTTCCTTAATTTTATATTCTTATGCTTCTTCTTATGAAGACAAGAAGGCCCAGACATTTTTTTTGTTAAAAATCAGGTATAGGACACAATGTTTTCTAAACAAATTCAATACGAGATGTATATGTCTTACCAAAGGTTCCACT
Source organism: Pristis pectinata (assembly GCF_009764475.1). Taxonomy (NCBI): domain Eukaryota; kingdom Metazoa; phylum Chordata; class Chondrichthyes; order Rhinopristiformes; family Pristidae; genus Pristis; species Pristis pectinata. The sequence goes on from NC_067430.1 coordinate 16,818,920, forward strand.
CATCACTTACCTTGAGTCCACACACTGCAAGGTAATCTTCATTACATGGGTTTCCAGTCAGACTCAGAACAGTGAAAGGAACTGGAGCTGAAGCTAGTCGAGTTAGTGTCAGTTTACGTTTGCTTGAGTCAGCCTGTTTGAGTAAAGCTGATAGTTGGAGCACTGTGATCTGCAACAAGAAAAAGATCATGTGTCGTCAAGTTTCACCTAAAGGTCTGTTTTATGGAAACATCTTTAACACCACAATGAAAAATCAGAATTCTTCCAGGGTGCATCCAACTTCCAGTTTTGGGTCATTCCATTCTCCTCTCCAGCAACTGCCTCAGGTTAAATCAGAGTGCTGGCAAGAATGTTGTATTAGCTAAATCTCAGAATGCAGCTTCAATGGCTTGCAGAAATTTGGAATTTGATGAGTGTGGAAATTCTACAAAGTACAAAGAAGATGGCACTTTGTCTCCTGTACTTGTGGTGGCTTTGTTAGCTTTAACTGTGGAACATTTAAATGTTGTCTTGTGCTTAATGCAAGCTAGTATATTTTAAGGGAAACTTGTAAAAGACTAAAAGTTATACAGAAATAATATTAACCAATTTATCTAGTCAGCCAAAGAGCAAAAGTAAATAGGTTAAGGAGCAATAAGCAAGAGGCTATGAGAGATGAAGTGCGACATTGACATGTAATTGGCAAACAGGTCGTAAAAGGAGGACAGTGGTCAGTAAGGGACCAATGCATTGATACAGGGTTGGCTGGAATACTTAATGATGACATTGTAAATATTTTTAAAAGGAAGATTCTACTGCCAAAGTCTCCAGTTTTTCTGGACTAGAAGATGGTAGACATTGGTGTGCCCCAGGAGTTGTTGTTAAGAGTCAATGCTTCATTTGATATATATTAGTGACTTCAATAAGGATACATAGGTCCTAAAACTCCCGAAAACAAAATCTCTTCTCTAATTTCAGCCTCTAGTGCATTCCTTTGTCCACCACTGGTGGCTTGCCTGTATCACTTAGACGCCATATTCTAGAAAGTCCTCTTTAAACTTGTATTTCGTCTGCTCTCTTCCTCGAGTGCTTGTTAAAAACCACTATTGGTCCTGCTCTTCATCAACCATCCCAGTATCTTTCTTTGAGCTACTCAGTTGTCAAGGAATTGTGCTGCAATCTGATCAGGGTTGCCCACAATTCTCAAACATACAAGTAGTAAACTAATGTGAACTCTGTTCCAAAAAAACTTTAAAGACTGAAGATGATAATGAAATGTACCTTTCCTTTCTCATGGCTAACAGCCAGGTGCTGTCGTCGTCCATGGGGAGAGGAGAGGACACACATAGCAACGCGGCGTAGCACATGTGCACTGATTAGTTGTCGGATCGTTTGTCCCTGATCTCCACTGTAGTTCATTCGTACATTCTCAAAGGCCCCTTCCTGAGAACCTAGAGTTGGAACCTACAGGACCAGAACATTCGGTCAGGATCACCAAAAAATCAAAATCCAATATGAATAATTCTAGTAAAAGATAGCAAAACAAAAATGAAAAGCAGCCAATTTATTTAAACAAATATAGTTTAAGGCACAAAATACACAGAATTCAAATTAAAAGAAAATATTCCCACCCCAATTGATTAAAAATAGACATTACAAATACCAAAAATATTCTAAATGACAGCAGTTACTTCACCACATCCTGCTTTGCAAAATTTCACATGTACTTTGGACTTCATACAAGTTATTGCTGCAACACTCAGTAGCTTCTACTTTTTATTAAAAATAATTGGCACCAAGGAATATGCAGACAGGAATTGTATTGTGAAGTGATGATGCAGAGGATTGCCCAAGCTTCAATTTCACAAAGGATATTTACTTGATGCATCATTGTCTTGCACTATATTCTCTTTTACTGGTTGTTATAAAGATATATTCCTCATGGTTTTCAGTTAATCATAAGCATGGTGTGATAAAAGGACCCGTTTTCATGATTAAATGAGTATTGCGGTATTGCATCATGTGGCTTGAACTTGGATCATACAGGGGAATATTTTACTGGACGTTACAGAGGCACATCACAGCTTACGTATTGCACAGCATTACATCATTCATCATACTCAATTACTGTACCAAACACTTTCTAACCCTCAACACTCCATTTCCAGTTCCAGGGCGTACCATCAGCTGGTCAGTCATTTCCATATTCTTCTCCATTGTGTGTAGATCATCCAATGCCTGTTGGGCCCTGCTGCTGCTGCCAACCGCTGAGGCTTGTTGAAAATTTGTCTGAATTGCATCCATCAGAAAGACGAGCATATCTAGGACTAATCCAGCTGTGGAGCAGCCAGACTAGATAAAATGAGGGAGAAACAAGGTTAGTGAATTGAGATGACTTGGGGTGCTTGGGACTGGAGAACTGGTTGGTGCAGCAACTTAAAGACAAAATATTTGCTATCCAGGTTACAGGCCAATTTAAGCTGTTACGTTTAAGATCTCCATTTTCTGCAAGGATCAAATATCCAATAAATTTATATCCTTAAATACAGATGATTACGTGGTGAGCTAATTGAGATGCTAAGTAGATTAATAGATTTGTAGTTGTAATTAGGGATAGTATAGTCAGGGAAATAGAGACAATTCTCTGTCGCAAGGATCGAGAGTCCTGAAGGCTGTGTTGCCTGCCTGGTGCCTGGGTTCAGGACATCTCATCTGACCTGCAGAGGAATCTGAAGTGGGAGGGGAACGATCTAGTTGTTGTGGTCCACATGGGTACCAACAATGTAGGCTGAACAAGGAAAGAGGTTCTGCTGATAGAACTTGAGCAGGTAGGGACTAAAGTAAAGAGCAGAACCAAAAAGGTAATAATCTCTGGATTTCTATCTGAGCCACGTGCAAATTGGCACAGGGTCAATAAGATTAGAGAGTTAAATGCGTGGCTCAAAGATTGGTGTGGGAGAAGTGAGTTTGGATTCATGGGACATTGGCACCAGTATTGGGGAAGGAGGGAGCTGTTCCAATGGGACATGCTGCACCTGAACCATGCTGGGACCAGGGTCCTGGTGAATCGCATAACTAAGGTTGTGGATAGGACTTTAAACTAAATAGTAGGGGGGGGGGGGGGTGGGTTCAACAGATTGAAAAAGTATGGATAAAGTAAAAGGGAAAGAGAGTGCAGGAGAGGTGACTGAAGTCTCCAGAATAAAAAAAATAAGACAAAGTTTAGAAAGGGATAAGAATTTAACTTCAGGCAACATGGAGACAAATTTGAGAAGATGGATGGTGAATACAGGACTGAAGGTGTTATATTTGAATGCACGCAGTATACAAAACAAGGTAGATGAGCTTATAGTGGAGTTAGAAATTGCCAGGTACGTCATTATGGGCATTACAGAGTCGTGGCTGAAAGAAAATCACGGCTGGGAACTAAACATCCAAGGATACACATCCTATTGAAAAGAAAGGCAGGTCAGCAGAGGGGGTAGGGTGGCTCTGTTGGTAAAAAAAAATGAAATCAATTCTTAGCAAGAAGTGGCATGAGATCAAAAGATGTAGAATCCTTGTGGGAAGAGTTAAGAAATTGCAGGGGTAAAAAGACCCTGATGGGAATTATATACTCCAAATAGTAGCAAAAATGTGGGGTCCAAATTACAATAAGAGATAGAAAAGGCATGTAAGAAAGGCAATGTTACAGTGGTCATAGAGGACTTCAATATGCAGTAGACTGGGAAAATCAGGTTGGCACTGGATCCCTAGAGAAGGAATTTGTAGAATGCCTACGAGATGGCTTTTTAAAACAGCTTGTGGTCGAGCCTACAAGGGAAAAGGCAATTCTGGATTTGGTGTTGTGCAATAAACCAGATTTGATTAGGGAGCTTATTAAGGTAAAGGAACCCTTAGGAGGCAGTTATCATAATATGATAGAATTCACCCTGCAGTTTGTGGGGGTGGGGGGGGGGGGGGGGGGGGGGGAGGGTGGAAGCAGTGGGGTGGTGAAGAGAAGCTACAATCAGATGTATCGATATTACAGTTGAGTTAAGGTAACTACAGAGGCATGAGAGAGGAGCTGGCCAAAGTTGACTGGAAGGGGACCCTAGCAGGGATGACGGTACAGCAGCAACAGCAGGAGTTTCTGGGAGTAATTCTGAAGACTCAGGATCATTTCATCCCAAAGTAGTAGTACTCTATAGGGAGGATGAGGCAACCGTGCTAACAAGGGAAGTCAAAGACAGCATCAAAGCAAAAGAGAGGGCATACAAATATAGCAAAAATTAGCGGGAAGCTAGAGGATTGGGAAGCTTTTAAATGCCAACAGAAGGCAACTAAAAAAGCAATAGGAGAAAAAAAATGAAATATGAAGGTAAACTAGCAAATAATATAAAAGAGGATACCAAAGGTTTTTGTTAAAGATAAAAGGAGGGGGAAGAGTGGACGTCAGACTGCTGAAAAATGATACTGGAGAAGTAGTAATGGGGAACAAAGAAATGGCAGGTGAACTGAATAAATATTTTGTGTCAGTCTTCACTGACACCAGTAATATGCCAGAATCTCACTGACCACCACCACCTTATTCCCCACTGCTAATCTTAGAAAAACAAAAAGGAGATTTGATGGATGGATGTATATATAGGGAATCTTCTGTTGAGGTCTGTGACCAGTCTGATGGCACATCAGCCCATAACTGCAGCACTGCCTTAAAGCATGTTGTTCAGCAGACCATCAACTACAGAACCTCGGCACTGCCCAGCTGGACTCCATCGAGGCAGTGCAAACTTCTGCGGTTTTCCCATCCAAGAGAAATGTAAGCAAAGCTTTATATGTGCTTTAATTATTAGCTTAAATGATTCAATTGTTTTAAGTATGCATTGATTCTTTTGTTACTCTTTTAATTTCCAATTCTTGCGTTAATAAATTTTATCTTTAAATGTTATTTTAATCTTTGATAGATTCTAGTGATCGTGACCATTTGTGAACATCAAAGAGATTCACAAAATTCAATTTAACCAGCAGACTTCACAACTGTTGAGGTGGGTCCTCATTGCTGTCAACACCATTTTTGTTCAACAAGTGACCCTGATCCTTCCATGCTGTTTGATGACATGCAATTTCCAAGAGTTATCACTAGGAAGCAAATCAGGAGTAGGAAACTTTGCTGATCATAGAACCACCTGCAAGCAACAGTCACCATTCCCACCACCCACTCCTCCAAGTAACACTGCACAACACAGATGAGCAATCAAATGCGAGACCTTCTGGACAAGCTGCTGGGTTATTATAAAACTTTCCTCCTTTCTTTTGGAATTCCTCAGAATTAAGCCAAGTGCAGCACAAGAATAGCCTGCAACATCAAGTCAGCCATCTGCAGTTGGCACTTGTTGACCAATTAATTATACTGCATGAATGAGACTTGAGCCTCTCAATTCAATGATTAGTACTCACCACCTGGCTCTGCAGCTCCTCCCTGCAGCCCTCAATCTGTTTGCACAGGGAACTCTTCTTTGGCTTGTCATCTTCACAGGTCTTGCCATCTGCACTCACCACCTTGCACTTGTCTGCTGGAGATGAGCTCTGATGTCGCAGTGCACTTTCTGGGACACGAGGCTCGTTTTGGAAGGCAGATGATTCTTTCATGGAGGAACTGATTCCACTGCTTGGACTCCGCTTTACCAGAGCCTGTAGAAACAATATGAAACATCTGCCTTTAGACCCAGAAAAAGAATTTAAAATTATGTTCAATTTGCCAGCCCAACATACCACACCCCTCCATGAACACCTGGCCCTCATTACTCAATCCTAGCTGTATTCATATTTGCTAGCTTTGCTATTCAAGTATCACAGGCCTGAAGATTTGGAAAGGGCTGTTTTCAGTGCTATCTGCTGGATAAATCCTAAATCGGATATCAGGATCTGTTTATAGCAATTCAAGATACACAAGAAAGCATGGGATCAGCGTTTGAGGTTTTTTTTAAAGTGTACAAGTTTCCAGTTATGTTCTTTACTAGAAATGGAAGAAAGACTGGAGCCATTCTTCAAGAGAAAATTAATCCTGCTCTCAGAAATGATTCACCACAGAACAAGATCACAGCAGGTAGTCTGAAGAACATTCAAATTCAACATCAGCTAATGATAGAATGGTGACATGACTGATAAAGCTCCCTGTCCTCAATGGAACTCTGTGCACATCATATGCACCTCCATATATAAAAAATCTTTATGCAGTGTTGAAGCAAGTTGCAAATATGAATGACTTGAAGAAATGCCTGGAAGGACCCAGTCTGAAATCAAAACTTGCGAGGAAGCAATCCAAAATAAAAAAAAAGACTGTGACTTGGGGTATATTGACAAACAACTTCTCAACAGTAAACAAACATTTTATTTGAACAACCTCAGCAATATTAAAGCCAATCCCCTTCATTATCTCACAACCACCTAAATTTAGATTTCTCTCATTGCTTTCCTCAACACCCTTCCCTTTTTTAAAATCTCATTGCCCTCTAGTACTTCACCCTCTCTTAACACATGATTCCAGATTATAGCAAGCAAACTGACATGACAGCAACTATGAGAACCAACCCTGGCTTAATTCAATTTTTCCACATGTACTTAATTATGATCCAAACTTGTGTACCTTGGTAAGTTTCCCAACCCAGGGTCTGAGTCAACTACAGACGTTATAACACTTTGCAGGCTGCTATCAGATAAATGAGTATATTTAGTAATGAGCCTTAACCTCAAGGATCTCTGGTATTTAATCTTTAGAACAAAAGTGATATTTTGAGTCAATGTTTTCATGTACCTGATTTAAGCAAGATTTTAACATTAAGCTTTCACACTAATGGGCAGATAAGCAAAATTTCCAGCACTTTATAAAAGGAACATCTTCTCACAAATGCCCTTTTTCCAAAGCATTTTCAAGTACGATTAAAGTTTCTCTAGAATTGTATCTTGTAGTTCCATCAACTGTCTAGTATGAGCAACATTTAAGTATAGAAAAAAGGATGAAAGATGTACTGGGTTGTACCGAGGTCTTCACACAACTTTAGAACAGGCGTCTTTCTTCTTTGCACAGGAACCTGTCCTATGGAGATGTACCAGGAGATAGGAGAGAAGAATCCATGGACTTGGGAAAATATTAGAGTATTGTGTCACCACAGAAAGCATGGTCTTACTGCTATGGACAGGGAATAACACACACTTAAAAGGGCTGGAACTGACAGTATTGGGATAAAATATAGAGTTCAGTGTATAAGTATTTAAAAAAAAAGCAAGGTGACCGGCTGGGGCAGGGAAGAGTTGAACAAACCTTCTGGAAAAGTGTCATCATTGTCTTCCAGGAATCTAACTGTCTATTGATCAAGAGAAAGTCCTTAGCCACAAAAATTGCTTCATCAGGCTAGAAATCCACAGCACAGATCATTTTGTGGAATTAACGCTTCTTTTAGAGACAATAGTAAGGAAATAGTATCGGAAAAGCTCTTAAATTCTTCAACCAAAAATTTATCCACCAGAAATACTGACTGGCAAGCTCTGTAGTACACCCACTTGGTTTCCTATTACTCTTCCATACAAATCCTATTTATTGCATACCTGACAACTCCCATCTTCCTTTGCTCCACAATCACAGAAGAATGATCCATATTTGGCGTAAGAAATCTCATGATCTTTGTGACAGACTTTTGCACAAATGGTGCAAACACCTACTCCTTCTACCATCTTACAAGTGTGGCAATGATACCTGAAACAGCAAATTACATTGAGTCAGTTCTTCTCTTCCTCATTCATAGGTATACTTAATTTCCAGCTTTCATCATTTTACAGCAATCTATATTGCAAAAGCTCTACAATTTACATCATTTGTACACTGTGCAGAACTTTGAAATCATAGGTTTAATTTATGTTACAGAGTGGCAAAACGTAGCATGCTGTTAAGCAGTTTTCTTCCTTCATCGGTATGTTGCACAAAACCCTATTACATTCATCACAGAGCCCAATAAAACTGTATCAATTAGGAGCAGGAGGCCACAGAGCCCTTCAAGTCTGCCCTGTCGTCATTCAATAAAATCAATTGATCTGACTGGAACCTGAATCTTGCATTTCCACTTAGCCCCAGTAAACTTCCAGTCCTTGTTTATCAACAATCCATCCAGCTCTACCTTAAAAATATTTCAAGGCTCTGCTTCCACTGTCCTTTTGGAAAGAGAGTTCCAAAGACTCACACCCTTCTAAGAAAAATAAAATTGATGTCATCAGTGTCTTAAATGAAGAATCCTTTATTTTTAAACAGTGACTCCTAGTTCTAGATTCTCCCTCAAGAGGGAACATCCTTCTTCACAAACACCTTGTCAAGGCCCCTCAGGATTTTCTATGTTTCAATCAAGTCCCCTCACTTTACTACACTCCAGTGAAAACAACCCTAGCCTGCCCAATCTTTCCTCATCAGGCAATACACCCATTCGAACTATCAATCCAGCAAAGATTCTTTAAACTGTTTCCAATGTAACTACATCCTTCCTTAAATAAGGAGGGCAATCCTGTACACAGTACTCCAGATGTGGTCTCACTGATGCTCTTTATAATTGAACATAACCTCCTTACTTTTGTATTCAATACCTAAGCCATAAGTGATAAAATTCTGTTAGTTTTCCTAGTTACTTAATGTAGCTGCAGATTAGTCTGTTGCAAATCATGAACTAGGACATCTAGAGCCCTCTGTACCTCAGAGCTTTGCAATTTATCATCATTTAAATAATATGCATTTTTTTCCACATAATACTTCATTTGCAGGATCTCTGCTTAAGCCATCTATAATCGCCTGGTAGCCTTAAGTTCTCTTTACAACTTACTTTCTTATCTATCTTTGTGCAGAAATCTAAATATCGTACATTCACTGATTCCTGTTTCTTTTTGACATTACCTAATTACCTTGAATTCTTCTAAGTGCCCTGCTATAATGTCTTTCGTAAAGGCTTCCAATATTTTCCCTGGGACAGACGTTAAGCTAATTAGCCAGTAGTTTCCAATTTTCTGTCTCTTGCCCTTACTGAATAATAAGCATTACTTTTTGCTTTTTTCCAAATCTAATGAAACATTCCCCTAAATATGGGAATTTTGTAAAACTGAAACCTACACATCAGCTATCTGGTTAGCCATTTCTTTTAAGATCCTAGGATGAAGCCCATTAGGACCCAAAGACATCTTAACCTGCAACTCCAAGATTTGCTCTGGACCTCTTCCTTATTAATTGCAGCTTTCCTGAATTCCTGGGCTAATTCGTGGAATGAGAGGGTGAGAGGGTTGTCCTATCACAAACAGAAAAAGAAACTTACATTTGTATTCTTTGGAGTTTAGAAGAACGGTGGTGGAAGTGGTAGTTTGGGTGGGGGAGGGTGGTGATCTTATTAAAGCACAAGATTCTAAAGGGGCACGACTGGGTAGATGTTGAAATATCTCCATTTGTGGAAGAGCCTCAAACGAGGAGAAATAATTACAAGATAAGGGGGCAGTCATTTAACACTAAGGTGCATTGGAATTTCTTTTTGCAGAGGGTGGTGCATTTCAAATTCTCTAGCCCGGAAGGTTGTGGGGTTATTTTAGTGGAATTTAATACCACTCCCACAGGTTAATTCTTGCCTTTGGTATTTCTCGTCTCCATCCAAACTGCTTCTGCATCTTGTTTTTCTGAACTCACGTCATCTCTCTCTATTGCACTAATCAACAGAGCCACTCTTCCATTCTTTCCTAGCTATCCGTCCTTTCCAAATAACAGTTAGCTTGAATATTCAGGTCCAAATATACGTCGCCCTGCAGTCATGTCCCCTGTAATGCCATCAAATATACTTATTTCCATTTGCACTTAGTTTATTTGAATGCTGTTTAGTCAGTAACAGAGTCCTACTTCTGTCCTTTTATTATTTTTGTAACCTCTACTATTATCTAATGATTTACTGTGAGATTTCTACTCTGCATTCCTTCCTGCCATAGTCTTTTTTTATTTCCAATTATTAATATCTTTCTCTCTTGCTTTATCTCCATTCTTTCAGCTCCCAATAGCAGTGCTGGTGCCCCATGAAACAGAATCCGCCTCTACAACACCAACCTTTGAGCCACATATTCAGTTCTCTAATCACATTTGCCCTATTGCAAGTTGTATACAGCTTGGGTAAGAATCCAGAGATTATTATCTTTGAGGTTCTTCTATTTTAATTTAGTGTGTAGCTCCTCATACAGGCAATGCAGAACAATACGCAATCCTCCCCTTCTTATTAAGTTCTTCTCCAAGACACATCCTGAACCTTGACACTGGGCTGGCAACGGGCCTTCTGGACTCTTGCTCTTTGCTGCAAAGAACAGTGTCAATTGCCCTCACTATACTGCTCCTTACTACCATTACACTCTTGTTTGCTCCCCCACTTGAATGGCTTCCCGTACCACAGTAAAAGGATTCATCAACTTTTAAACAAGCTGCCAGAGGAGGTGGCAGAGGCAGATACAACTGCAATATTTAAAAGACTTTTGAACAGGAAATTCAGGAAAATGGGATTAGCGTAGATAGGCATCTGGACAAGTTGTGCTGAAGGGACTGCTTCTGTGCTGTATAACTCTATGAATAATCTGCATACTAAAATATAATGCAACAATCATCTAAGCCTCACTGTGATCCAGTTTAATGGAAGGCCAATGTTCTCACCAGTGCTGGTTCATGAATTCTTTCTGTGTAATTGTGAATGTGCAGAGCTTGTTACACAAGGAATCTTCATCCTGGGAACAAAGAATATTCCACCAATTGCTTATGTGATAAAGCTATAATAATGTCAGTTTACAGAACAATAATGTTTCACTATTTTACTATTCACCAGTATGTTGGTCAAACCACTCACCGAGTCTTCTGCTTGAGAGTCCTCTTCTTCCACAGCCAGATCTTCAACCCAATCAGAATCAACCTCTATTGCTCTTTCTTCACCATCCACTAGTACATGTGTTGAACCCTGCCCACTGCTCTGTCTCATGGCATTCATAACATCAGCGAGATAAGTCATGATATGGCAGGCACAGTCAAGCATACCTACATGCTGCATGACAGAAAGGTTAAACCCAGTGTCAAAAGGAATTCTTAAACCATCCCTGAGTTTAAGCATAATCAACAACACTGGAGCCCGGTCTACACCTTGATACAAGCCCCATCCCACATATCATCACTATATGTAAATTCCAGAGAAATGGACACTGTTTGAAAAAGATCTCTGTACACACTACAATTATTTCAAAAACTTCACTGAGGTTATGCCCACGACCAATCTCACCTTCCCCTGGGTTACATTTGCTCCCACCTTCTCGAGGACGTTCTTCTGGGACAGATATTTCTTACTGAAAAAGACAATGATATATTGTCATAGAAAGTGAATGTGACAAACTGCAACATAAATAATCTCTAAACCCTTACAGATGCAACTTCATACATTACCTATTTAGGTAAAGTTCAGAAATTCCTTAATTAAAATTACAACCAACATCCTTTAGTATGAACTATTCATTAAACACAACTCCCCTTTTTTGGATTCATGAACCATAATCATCCAAAGTATTGTAATGTACTCACCACTTCCCTAACCAGTCAACAGCCGCACGGTGAAGCTGCAAGTGTCCTCCTCCCTGCCCAGCACTGGCCAATGTCGCCATAACAACCATCAGCTCTGGGAATCCAGTTCCATCACCGTTGGACAACATTTCTGTTGCCATGGGAATAAGTGTGTTGAGTAACACAGTACAAACACCTTCTCCAACTTGGCTGAAGAGTAGATTAAAACAAATTAGCATCAAATTAACCATTTAATATTAACTGATAATACCTCAAAAAAAAGACATGCATTCCCCCAGGTTACACAAGGGTTCCATTCCTGAGAACTGTCCATAAACTGATTTTTCCGTAAGTCAGAAATGAACAATTTCAATGAGGGTTGATTAACGAGAATGTTTGTCCTTCCACTGTGAACTAGCAGCTGCATTCTTAACAGACAATGGTGTCTCTTTGATTACTGCAGGGAGCTTACATTTTCTGAAGACTATTTGTCTTTTGAATTAACTAGCTGCTACACCTATTCCATAACTCCTGAAGATGAATGCTTTCCTGTGACTAACTTGCCTATCTTGAAAAATTATTTAAATATGTATGGAAGAATTTGCATAAAGTTGGATTTCTGTAAGTCAGGAGCCCCTGTACTTGAAAAAGAAAAAATATTGAAGGCCTAGGAGGAGACAGCTGGTAGGTGGGACTAATTAGGTTGTTCTTTGAAAGAACTTGCACAGAAATGTACAGCTGAGTTGAAATGTCCTTTGTTATAACAACTAAAAATACTGGTGTCAGAAGGGAAGTCCCACAATTACTTCAACCCCACTTCACAGAAAAGCTGACAAATGGTGCAGTCAGACATTACTGCAAAACAGTAACCTCTACAAGCTTTACTTATGATCGCAATTCTTTATTACATTAAACTTTGATGCACAGTATATGGCCCACAGATTACATCAGCAAGATAGATTTTTCCTGACCTCCAAACATCACCCTCACAGTATCGTTTTTATCCCATCTGGCAATTAACATGTTAATTGCCCCACAGTAGGCTTGTCAACAATCAGCAAGGATGCCAATGACAGCCCCAACTCCTGTGATGTCATCAGGTGAAGTGTGCAGAGACCAGGAGGGACCTACATATGCAGGGATTAAGGTAGGAATATGCTCCCTCATTATTTGCTTGTGTCCCTGGGGCATCCATGTTCCCAACTGCCATTAACCTCCAATGTGGGAACAATGCTTTCACGTCATCACAGAGTTTAGCAACTTTCACTGGTTTCCAAACCCCCATTGATTCAAAATCTTTGTGTTTGCCTACAAATACCCCTGCAATTTCATTTGGCCTGATACTCATTATATGAGCTTCCAATCTCTGGATTTTGGCCTCCTTCACAAAGCGAGGATAAATATTGCAGGGTGAAGAACCAAAATAGATGAAGTGTGTTATGGAATAATGAGAAAGAGATGTATTTGCAAAGGAGGCCAAAATCCAAAGATTGGAATCTTGTTTAAGGAATGTCAGGCCAAATGAAATTGTAGGGGTATTTGTAGGCAAGGCAAAGATTTTGATACACTGGTGGTTTGGAAACCAGTGAAAATTGACAAGCACTGTGAAAACAAAGACTAGGAACTTATGTGGTAGAGGTTGCAAATGCTGATGTTTTAGATGCTGCAATTTGAAGGGGATCGAATCCAAGATCCCATCTAGGTATGTTGGAGCTATCATCCAGTGGTGCCAAAGACAGGTTAAAGCATATGAATGATTATGTGATGTAGAATGGACAGTGGTTACTTAGCATTAACAGCAAAAGAAATACATAGCATCAATTCTGTCAAGGATTTGACTGCCTCAAGTCTAAATCAAGCCAGAATCCAAAGATATCATTCATTTCAGTCTCAGGGATCAGCTTGAGATATGGAAAGAATCAACCACTGTATTTCAAAACTTTAGGTGAGAAATAAATACAATGGTTTAAGGCCTAGGTTGAGAAAATTTGTCATTGAGGACTAGATATTCCTAAGCAGCTCCTAAGCTGTGAAAAGGAAATCAAACAAGATGCAGAGTGGAAAAGGACAATCTATTAGCAACAGAAATCTTTTCTATTTTCTGCATTGCAACTGGGCCATCAGTTTACCCTTTACAGTGAGTGCCTGCATGGATGCTTTCAGCCATATCCTTACAACACCTTCTCCGCAGAATAAAAAGCAACTTTAGCACAGCCTTTGCTATTGAATCTTTCCCCAAGGCCCTGTTTCAAAGTACCTGTTTTCTCGAACGATGCATGCAGTCAAAATCTGCAAAAGTTGTCTGTTTTCTTGTACCACCTCTAGCTGGTCAGAATCTTTTGGGGGTGCATGGGTCATTCTTGTTAGCCAGGCTTGCAAACGGCTGTGTTCAACGCAGGCCAGCTGTGCAAATGAGCCACACAAACGTAGAAGACTTGGGTTTGGGCTCTTCTCCGCTGAAACAGGAAAACTAAGTCAATGCATCCTCTTGTGATCTACTCCAAATCTTCTGAGAGAGGTCGTCCACATTTATCAATATTCCTTTAACTAATTGTGGAGCTAAATAAACACTCTAATGCAACATTCTTGAAAGTAGATAGAAGAAAAATATTTACAAAAAGCTTTGCTAGGACAAGCAGGACCAATATAACAATTTATTCTACCTTGTTTGCTACATCAGCCCAAACATAATGCTGCTCAATTGCAAAATCATTGCTTCCTAAGGAACAGAATCTCAGTGTCTCAATTCCCATTTTGTTATAGGCATGAATAATTATTTTCGTTGCCCCATTTTAAATGGCAGAAAGAACAGAGCAAGCGCACAAATTCATATATTGTCAAAAGCAACAGATGTAAAATCAACTGTGGACAAAGATAAGGAGGTTTTATACATCAGTGCTGCCAATCTGATGAGTTACACCAATCCCAAACCTGACATAAAGCCTACTTGAATTCTAACTGATGTTCAAATTCTGACATGTCCATTCAAATGCTACTAATATTAAGTCTGAATATTTTAATAGATATAAAACACAGAGGCTGAATTTATAAAGTATACATTGCTTGGAAAGAACAGAATTTCACCTCATACAGCAGTCTACAATTCCCTGCAAACTTTCATAGCCCATAGTGGCAAAAAAAAAATCAAAGAGCATCACAACAAAATTCTGAAGACAAAATGGTTGAAAAAGAGTTCTTCACATCCATTTCATATTTTAACCTTGACAGATATAGGTTTTGTTAAATTGCCTTTACAACAAAATATTCAGTTTTTCTTTTCAGTCTTGGTTTACCAACACATTTTTAAATTGTCTACTTCTCAAACCCCATAGACCCTAATCCAGCTATTTATGCAATTCAAACCAAGGGTCCAAATACACAAAGGTGTGTCAAACATCACTTCACCATTATTTCCAGATTAGAAATAGGCACTATTACATTAATAGCTGAGAAATTCAATATACTACTTACCAAGCTGGAAGAGCTTTGTGAAAAACTTCAGCACTCTGTTACAGAATTTCGCTGACAGGTTCTCATTGGCTGTAGCCATCATGATCTGTACCAGCTCCCCACTGCAAAAAAGACAGGAAAACAGAAACTGATACTGGTAAACTGATTCAACAGCTGCAAGATAGGCAGTTAACTTTCTCAAAAATAAAGGAGCATGCAGTTACTCAGGGATAATTTATATTTCTAAAACTTTTACAAACTGTTGAATATCAAAACCCAATAAACATAATTTTTAAAAAAAACATTAATGGATCCCAGTGGTGTTGTATTTCTATGGATCAAAGAACAAACCCCATGTTATTTAAAACAATGAAAAAACTAATGGGAAAAAAAGAGGTAGGGAAAGAAAACATTCATCATGACCAAATGACAGCTTAAGAAATGATTGGGATCCATTGGTTTTAGATTATCTTCTAACCTGATTGTCTTTATCTGTTTTGCAAAAAATTGTTTAACTGAAGAAAATAAATAGAGAATGATCAGTTACAATGTGCTATGGTCACAGAGGTCAATAAACCGTTCTTTAATGCGGAAGACTTACATTATGACATCTGTCGACACACAATATAATAGTTAAATAGATTAAAAACCCTGACGCAGTTAATCCAAGAAGGATGGGGCAATAAATGCTAGCTCTGGGGGAGAAAAGGAATGGTCCACTAAAAGGGACTTCAAAACAATTAATTAACATAGAATTTCAACCAAGTCCAAAACTCTTTCCATTTCCATTGGCACAGTTTATATTCAACTTGCAGTTCTCAGGATCCTCCTCCTACCGTTCAGAGAAGAACTCCTCCATGGCTTTGCGTGCCTGGCTGCTCTCCAGCTGTTTTTCCAGGTATTGTAAGCACTCCTCCAAGATAGTCTCATCCAGGCCACTGCAGAGATGGAAGGGTAATGCATTAACAAGGAAACTTGTGCTCCATTAAACTCAGTATTTGGACAAAAATTATCTTACCTTCAAAATGCAAAATTCTCACTAATCCAGACATGTTATTAAACTGTCACCCAATGAGAAAAGTTATTTTTCACATTCATGGAATGCACAGCGCATAGAAGTTCCAAATACATAAATGATGAATAAATGATGAATATTTTCATCTAAGACCAATAAATCTTACAACTTGAGGATGGTGGAGTAATTTTCTACATATGACCCAATCAAAGGAAATAAGTTACACTCCATACAGCTCAAGTCCCTTTCCCAATGCAATCAAAATATGAAACACTGGACAGCACTAGACAAAAAGTGGGCTATACTTGGCGACAGCAGATTAGGAGGGATCAGAGATCCTGACGCACTGCACTATTTAAAACCTGACTTGCACATTGTAACCAAACAGTAAACTGGACAGCACATTTTTACCAAACCATTTACTGTAGTTCTATAGATTCAGGGCTCAAATAATGGTTTACAATATTTATAATACTTAGGACTGGGAACAGGGGGATGCAGAAAAGTCAGTTCTGTTGGATGTCGTTTTGAGGTGTCCAGTCCCAAGCAATTTTAAAACCCGAGTCATTATTTCCATAATGCTAAAGCAGGTATTAAGTACTCAATGAGATTTTCCCAGTTTGAAACATAAAACAAAGAACTTGTATTTCATATCCGGATGACCCAGCTACATGTGCAATTTCTTCCATTTGAAGTGTGGTCACCTTGTAAACTTGTATAATTTGTGTTTAATTAGTGCAATAAAAACAAGTAAGATAATGGATTGTTAGTCAGTTCTTTAAGTGGTATTGATTGATTGAATGGGTAAATGTTGACTAGGACATCAGGAAAACTTCCTGCTCTTCTATAAATGTTGGGATGTTTGATAAATGAGTAGTTACAGCTTTGTTTTAACATATTATATGAAAAATAGCAGAGGCCCCCCAATAAGGCAATTAAATATAAAGTTAATGTATGTATTTAATCATGCAGTACAGTTGAATCCACAATCTTCTGACTCAGAAATTCAAGGTGTCATCTGAACCTATCTGACATTCCAAATTATCTACTTTACTTTTTAAATAGTAGTGAAGAAAATGTATTCTACAAAATTTCAACAAATTAAATGTAGCTGAATTTATTTAGTGAGATGAACATATGATTTTAAGTTTTGAATAGTCTATTTATATTTTCTAAAAGCTTTAGCATTACTAAGTTTGTTTGCATATAGATGTACCAGCTATAATGACTGTACACCTATATTGGTGTAGGGTGACAAGCTAAGATGGTTATAATAAAATTCTGTTGTACTACTGATTCAGATAATTACATATTTTACAAAATCCAGAAGTTTTTTCGCAGATGTTTACTAATTTGAAGCTCTAACTACCTGTTAGGATCAGAGTGGTGAGCAATTATGTTATAGCAGCTGGTGATGAGTCGCTCATAGATGCGTGCAAGAAACTCATCGGATTCTGCAGGTCCCAGGATCCGTTCCAGTGAAGTGGAGCTGATTTCGGACACGCTTTCAGTGCTAGTCTCCAAGAGCAGTGGCAGCAATGTGTGAATAACTTGTGGTGGGTTCAATTCATCAGGACACCACCTAGAAAAAAAAGAGGACAGAAGATTTGTGATAAATGTACAAAATGAAGAGTTTAATGGGAACAGTGCAAGAGAGAACATCAAATAAATGTACAACGAAAGACAAATTCATAGCATGAGAAATGAAACAGAGGTCAAATTCAAATTGGAATATGTAGAGCTTGAGGAAGGGAGGCAATTACACACGAACTGCAACTAACATTTCCATTTGCATAGAGGCTTTAATTTAGCAAAATGTCATAAAATATGTCACGGAACTGTTTTCAAACAAAAATTGACACTGAGCCACTTCAGGAGATGTCAGGGCAGGTGACCAAGAGCAGGTGCTAGACGATTGATACCACCTCCTATGAAAATCCTGATCACAACTCCAGTTTTGTACTGGATGCCAAGTACGGGAATTGGTGCATCAAGCAATTGGCAAAGCTGAATCAACAGATGGTTGAAGTTCTCCCAGCCACAAGGTTGTATGGCCTAGTTGAAAAAATTTTAAAAAATTCTGGGCACATGCACTGGAGCCAAGAGTAGAGGACTGATAAACTAGTCAATTTACCAGTCATAAAGTGAAATATACTATGACCGAGATGGTACAGTCGTGCAGCGGTTAGTGTCGCTGACATACAGCTTCAGCAACCCAAACTCAATCCTGATCTTGGGTGCTCTGTGTGGAGTTTTCATCTTCTCCTTGTGACTCCCTGGGCTTCTCTCTGTACTTGGGTACCCCCCCCAACATTCCAAACACCCACTGGCTGGTAAGTTAATTTACTATAAATTACCCCTGCTGTAGTTCATGGCAAGAGAAAAAAAAAAAATCAGGAGTTATGTTAGAGAGTTTGTTGGAGAGAACAGAACACAGTGAAATGACTGGGGGAATGGAAAAGATGGAAATGCTCTAGACCTCTCATTAGCATGATGGGCCAAATGGACTTACTAAAAAAAAATGAAGTCTTTGAGGCATGTTACAGGATAAACTCATATCTAACAGAGTCACGATTGAAAATCCACTAATCAACTTACACTATGAGGTCACCAGTAAGCCTGACCAACGAAAGTAGAATGTGCTTCAGGCAGGCAGCCAATGGCAGACTCTGATTGGATAATGTGCCAAGATGTGCAGCCTGGATTGCACTAATGTAGCTCTCCGCTGGAATGATGTCATTTGCAAATGCATTCCGCTGTGAAGAATACAAAATGGCAAAAATCAAGTCTCATTTAAAACCCTGGATTACATTAAAATTATTCATAACCTACAGATAATACCCTCTAGTACCAAATATTGGGAGGAATTTCTCTGCAATATAGTGCAAGA
Organism: Pristis pectinata; assembly: GCF_009764475.1. Classification (NCBI taxonomy): domain Eukaryota; kingdom Metazoa; phylum Chordata; class Chondrichthyes; order Rhinopristiformes; family Pristidae; genus Pristis; species Pristis pectinata. The sequence goes on from NC_067430.1 coordinate 16,837,829, forward strand.
ACCCTTACAGAACCTATCCTGATAACATTAGCACTGGCGATTGATAATGGAAAACTGAATGGAATTACATCAAAATTACTGAATATTCAGCTCAATCAGTCCATGTTGATCCAAAGAAGCTGAAATCCTAATATCTGAATGTTTCCTCAAATTGTTTTACTCAATGTTGTCATGGTTTCTCCTTCAATTAGTGGCACTTGGTCATTTATCCCTCTAAAAAAAATGTTCCCGAATCTATTTAATCTTACATCTAAAGTTTCTTCATTCTAGATGTAGTAATTTCATTCTATTTTTAGCATCCATTCATAAACACTGTTATGATTCACCCCATAATATCCTCTTCTAAGAGCAACAGCTCTATTTTTCAACTGCATTTGTTAATTCTTCATAACTTGCACTCTTCAACAACATACTAATCAGGTTTTACTGATCTAAGCCCTGACTAATTCACATGCCAACATTCTGTTCACAACACTTCAATCATTAGTCTAAAAAAGTCTTAAGGCAGGAGGATCACCTCATAAGATTTCCCTGAAGTAAGGTAACTTGTACCATGTGCACTCTCAATCCTTCCTCTATCATAACACTGCCTTTGGATTGGCAGAAATAATTTTCTGTCCAAGTCCCATTTTTATTTTCTGATTTCTTAAACTGTCCTAATATGAATAGAAATATAATATTGTGAAGTGAGCTTCAAGTAATGCAAAGTAATAAACCTCAAGTGCTTTTTCATAACATGGTAATATAAACAAAGATTGATAAAAGATCTGCTGCAGTGCAACAGAAGGAGATGACAACCCAAAGCTTACTTGTATACAGCACCTTATCACATTTTTGAGGAACACATCAAAGGATTTTAAACATAATAATTTCCTGTAATTTATTTAACAAAATCCAGAAGCCATTCAGCACACAAGGTTCCACAAACAAGTGAGGTAAGTTACCAATTAATCACTATTTTAAAAATATTGTGGCCTTGCTCCCTTATCCCAAGAAGAGTACCATGGGATCAGTAATGACCAAAGGATGGCAATGCTCCATGTAACCATTATTACAAAACTACTGAATACCTAATATACATTCAAGAATGACTATCACTTAGGCAAGTATAAGTAGCTTCTTGGATCGCAGGGGTTTCCCGGTCTTGGGGATGAGGCAGGAGAGCGTAGCTAAGGCTAAATATCAGAACAGCTCTGATCCTTATTGAAGGACAGAACAGGCAAGAGAGGCCACTTGGCTCAGTTGTGCTGTCTTACGTTCTTGTACTGTGTCAAATGTGAACAACTTATCACCTACCCATGATCCGATGTTGGGAAACTCATTGGTGTGGACGTTATTCCACGTTTCACACAGTGTCTGAACAGCTGACGGCAGGTTCTGTACCACCAACTGAGCTGTAAAGATAATAGGAATAACTTCAAGCAAGAATTTCACTTTTAGGTATCATGCAGAACAGGACGCTTCTCACAGATACAGCTATAACTTCAAGCAAACAAATTCCAGCTCTGCACTAGACTACCCCTCCTTGAGATGCCAGTTATATTGAAGTGCAGCCTAAGCATCATGACCATAAACTTATTCCTCCATGAGTTGGAGTCGAAATCATTTCTCATATTAACTTGCAGTTTTAAGGCACATGTCACCTTAGGAAGATACAGGTGATCTAATCCTCATTAAAAACAAACATTACAGCAGTGATAAACTATTGTTTTCCATACATGAACTGATGTAATCAGAAATAATTTCAATTAATTTATCAGTATTGCAATGTTACGCAATAGAGGCCCCAAGTTCAAACTGCTGGCATCAAAATTTCCAAGTGTGCAGACATTATGGCACAGCTAGTGTTAGATTTGTTGAAATCAGCCTGCCTACACCGAAGCCCAGATTCATACACTGAAGCGTCAGGTGCTAAAGGTCTACTGGCATCCCGATCAGAAGGAAAGACTTTGGACAATTTATTTTTCCAAAGATAAGAACAATGCCAGCGATGTATTCTGCCTTCTTTCTAGTGCCAATGTTTAAACTGTTACAAAAGAATTTTTGTCCTTACCAACAGAGTTGGTCTTGCAACGGGCAGATCCAATCGCCAATGCTGCTGCATAACCTTGCAGCTTCTCCTCGGTTGGGCTTTCAGTTGAGCCCTCTTCACACAGGCTCCTCAATAGGTATGACCTAATATCAATCACCAAGCAACCAGTTTATAACACAACTAGTTAAAAAAAAATCCATAGATAATCAAGAGTCATTAAACACTAACAGTGCATTCATTCACACCTGCATATCTTAAGCACAGTTATTATTTAATAAACAGCTTATACTTCACAACAGATAAAAAATTGTCATCCAAATGAGTAAATACATCCTTCCAGCTCTATGATCTGATCTAGACAGCTAAGATTAAAGATGCCCCCCACCCCCTCCCCAGCAAGTTGTGAACATTCTTTGTGAAAAAGTTGTGAAGTCTTAACATAGAGTTTACCACAAGAACAAATTGGTCACAGTTGCCACAGAATAGTCATTTAAAGGTGGAGAAATTCATACTAGAGCAATGGAGCACTTCTAAGTTTGTGGCTGAGTTATTGTACATTGTTGGAACAGAAAGGAGGGAATGTTACACTGAACCTAACCATTGAGCATATGACATGGAACTATGCTGGAGAAAAATCAAAGAGTTTTTTTTTAAACTAACATGTACAGTTGCTGACCTGGAAATGCTTGATGCCAAAACCCAAAACCGAACAATCATAACCAGCTAAATTTGGCCAGTACTGCATTTCATTTAGTAATTTTAATGTAAAAAAAATGCCCAAGCGTTCAATTTTGTACCTGGCAAATGTAGCATAAATGCCAATAAGCTGAAGAGTTGCAGGAAGCAAATTCTTTGTGATCTCAGATGTCTTGTGGGAATCAGTTTCTGCAGCCACTTTAGAAAAGTACTCATCCAAAGAAACCTGGACCTTTGATACGACTGCATCAAGTGTATAGATGGTCTGCATGTTGGGGAGACGGCTGAGTGGGAGGATAGCAGTTGCATCAATTCCACAACAAGAGGAGACCTAAATTTGAAAGGGAACTTTCTAAGCTTTTGAATGGAAAGTGGTATCAATGTCAAACATATATACACTAAGTAAGCATGAGATACTTTCTGTAAAAGAGTCACTGCATCACAAGAAAGAATTCAAAGGAAATGAACAAATAAAACTGTTGCACAAAGGCACATTATGAGTTCAGATAAAAACATGCAATTCACATATACCTGTACAACAAGAACACAAAACTTCTAAAATGTCTAACTGATCCAGTAAAGCTGTTGTCTGTATCATTTAATCACCATTTTTGAGGCACAGAAGGCAATTTGCCAAGAGTTCTTCAAAAGCACCTCCTAATCTCAAAACCCTTCACCTAGAAGGACCAGCTGATAGGAGACCACCGTCGTTAGATAATATACCATTCACACTTAAAAAGTATATCATCACTGCATTGGAATCCTGTAATTCCTAGCTAACAACACCGTGGGAGCACTTTTACCATACATCTTGCAGTAATTCAATATTCCATGAATAAATGAATGAATAAAAACAAATCCTTCCAGTACTTTCCCCTCTCATATACCCTTACTTCTTTAAAATAATCTAAGCAATTTGCCTCAAGCACTCCCTATGGTAATTCTGAAGTGGGGATAGTGGTAAAGAATGGCTTGCCAAGAAAAGGAAGCAATATAACATGGTGTCAGTTGTTCCAATTACCTGTGTTGTCTTCTTGGGAAGCTTAATAATGATTTCATTTATTCAAACTTTTCATGTTGCTTCCTTCCCCACCCACCCCACCCATCTCCAGTTTCTTTCAATACATCTGGGCAAATTTCACATGGAATTTACAGCAGGATCCAGCTCAATCAAATAATTTTCACATTTATGGTTCATTTGAGCCTGCTGGTATTCTTCCTCAGGTAAATCGAACAGCTTAGCAGTCTATTCTGCGCTATCTAACTGCCCTCTATGTGCATCTATACTATTTGTCTCAAGTACTCCCTATAACAGTAAGGTTCACACATTCATCATGCTCTGGATAATTTATTTGGCATTCTTGATTTCTTGATGCCTATCCTATATCATAAGCCTCTAGTTTTGCTCACGAAATCTGCCTTCTAAATTCTCAGTTCTAACATAATTCTTGGATGATGTTAGCACTCTTGTGCCTCTATGTCCCTTTTTAATAACATGGAAACCAGAACTCTGAGTGTGGTAGAAGTTTACAATAATTTCTCCTACTTGTCAATGTTGTAATCAGTATATGATTTTTGTGTCCTTAATGACCATAACCACATGCTGATTTTATTATTTGTTTATGTACGTGTAAAATATGTTTACTATTCTATCTTCCTTCATAATTTAATTTCACTTTTCCTGTTTTCCTTTTTTTAAAAAATCTTCTTGTGTGTATCTTAATATTCTCCTTAGCAATGTTATTTCCTGATGTCAATATATTAAGGTTGTGTCTCTCATTCCGTGTTCTGATTTTTATTCTTGTGCCTTTCACCACCGGTGGAGGATCATTAGATTTAGTTTGTTCTTGTTTATAGGTGAAATACATCTTTCCCAGATTCAGCTAGATATAGTTTTAAATGTTTCCTATTATTTTATATCACTGTTGCAAATTTGATTGACTATTTTATTTTGAACCTCTCTAGGTGGTTCATTGTTCTTAAGTGAGCTACTGCCTACCTCAGCTCTTACATTGTAATGTTACTTCAACTAGCATCTATTTCACTGGCTTTACCAATAAGTTAACATCCCTGCAACTACCAGGAGGAAGTGAACTGTGGCCTTTCTGAAAGTGCTTTGACATCTCTTCTTGAGATCTGATGACAAGCAAATCATGCTTAAGTTTTTTCTTTTAAATGACCTGTGCTTTAGTAACTATAGTCACTTAAAGGTTGATCTGAAATTTCTACAGAAATTTCTGCCTCTCGAACTTGTTTCTTTCTCAAACAGACAGGAAAGAACACATGGTATCAAAGGGATCCCAGCTACCAAAGGCAAATAAGTGGCCCAGCCACCCAGAACACAGACAGTGCCACCTGCCATAAGTGACACTGCGTACTGAAATAAACAGCATCAATTTCAATTCCTCACTTCAGTGATGGACTGCTCTGCTCGTCTTGATCGACTTTCTATCCCGCAACATATTTTTGTAAAATATTCTGCCAATGAAATAGCAACTATTTGCCATGGCTTGAAAATCAAAGCCACAATAGGAGGCCCACAACCGGCAATACTATGACAAATAACACTTTCAGATAGAGAGCTTAAAGGCATGGTTTCTTCTTACCTGTCTGGCAACATACTCCTCCGCAAGTTCTACATCATACTTCACAGAACTGCACTTGGTAATGGCCAGTTCTACCAGTGAGCCGGCATGGTCTGGCTTCATACCCTGTCGCACCAGATGATCCTTGAGCAAACAAAAGCATTCATTGGTGAAGTCGGGTACTAAAGCTGCTCACTGATCAACTGCCAAATTGAAAATAACCATGCATTACTCTCCATTTCCTTCAAAAGGTAGTGGGCAGGCGCGGTAGTGTGGTGGTTAGTGTAACGTTTTACAGCGCCAGAGACCTGGGTTCAATTCCGGCCACTGTCTGTAAGGAGTTTGTACATTCTCCGTTCGATGTACATGTGACTAATAAAGATCTTATGTAATTCTCCACCTGCTATAATATTTAGGTAGGTTAACAACACAAAAACATTAACTGATACAATAAGCTAATGCTAAGGGCACCACTAGCAGATGCTATCTCAGTCCCAGTACCTCACAGATGGAAGTTTGGTGCCCAGTCTGCAGAGATAAAAGCTAAGGCAGCAGAGCATGATCCATAAGTGAATCTAATCCCTCATTTCAGAATTAATGCTCAGCCACTATCTGGAAACTTCCTTGAAAAATGCCTGGCCATTTGGCAAGGACTGGATTTTGCACCCTTGCTGTGTGGCCACTGCTAGTTCTCTGCTTCAAGTTAGATGTGAAACAATTTTGTCACAGATATGGGGAACCTGGCATGAAGCCGCATCATAAGAACAAAATGAAAAAAAAAGTGAAATAAAATATATCTATAAAAACACTTTTTGTATATCCTGTGATATGGTGTGAACTAGGACTCTGGTTTCTCACAATAATTCTCCAATTTTCATGTCTTTCTCTTCTAGCCCAACATTTTGTTCTTCAACACATCCATTTTCCCAACATTCAACTATTCAGTAAAAGAAATTCTTTTTGATACGTAATACACAGCACCTTCACATCACATGCCACTGAAGGATGTATTTGTCGCTACCTTGATCCACGTTGCATAGGAGCTGATACAAAGGCGTGATGACCATCGAAGCGTATGCAGGATGTCACATTCATTCAGCTCTGTTGTGCTCATCGCCACTTGATTAACATAGGCTTTTGATGGAGGCATAATTCCCAGGATCCTCCACAAAATCAAGAAGTAATACTGAATGGAGCACGCCTCCTAGAAAGAAAAGTCATAAGAGAACAAAGCTACAACAAAAAAAAACTGGTAAAAACTTGCAACATAAAACATAGGCCAACCCAAAAATATAACTGGTTAATTCTGTATCTCATTAAATAAACACCCATTTTTCAACGCATCATACATAAATCAATAAAGTAGCAGAGTAACTTCATTTTGTAGATTAGCTTAGATCTCAGGAGCATGGTGTGTATGAATCAAACCAATGATAAATATTAATCTATTAAAAATCCATCTTGTATTCTCTACTGAAAGTGATCCATGGTCACATTATGAAATATTTCACCAGTTGATGGTGCAGATATAATCTTGTCTAAGGGTCAGCAAAAGCTAAAAATAAATTTAGCATCTGCACCAATTCTTTTAAATATAACAATAGGCAAAATGCAGAAAATCTACACAATCGGAAAATTACTGGATTTTAAAAATTAAGTAAGAATCATCAAAGATTGAAATGAAATGACCTCATTTCTAGGTGCAGTGAAATGAGGTACCTGGAAAGTTGTCACTCCAAACCACCGATTCAATTTAACTCTAATTTTAAAGAGTGAAGAAACAAGCAGCAGAACGTGTTAAGTAAAGAAACAAATCTTCCCATCTAAAACAGGAGATGTGCTTGGCTTGCATGTGTGTGTGCGCGCATGTGCACGTGTAGGGGGGAAGGGGGTAGGGAGACATCTTCCTTGCCCCACACCCAGGCCAGGCAAAAATTGCACTTCCAAATATTCCATGTTCATCAAAATTCACAGCTCATCCCAACTAGGATAAATAGTGACTTCCATAATAACCAGAAATCATAAATTTAAGCCATTCAGTAAAGTAGAAAAGCTTCCTTTCACATGTTTTATACAGACTCAGACTGCCCAACCAAAAGCATTGGTGGAAACAGGATTGTTTTTAAAAATAGCTAAGTATTTGACAAAGAAATATTTACATAGGCAAAGGAAAAGGGAGGGAGAGAATAAAATGAATAGCTTTTCAGACAATCAAGCACAAAGAGAGTAGATCCAATTGCCTCTCCCAAGAGTCTGTGATTAAACATATGCCCTTTTAAATTACCACAGGTGTTGCATTCTTGTGCTCTTCACGCCTGAGTGCATCAAATTGCGAACCAGCTGATAATAACAAGATCAGTGACGCATACAGGTCATCATACTTTAAAGCACCACTAAAGAGGACATCAAAGACCTGAGGAATAAATAGGGAAATAAAAGTGAAAAAAAATACATCAATATGCATTGTACCAAACAGATAAAACCCTAAAAAAAAAGTTCACTACCAATTAAGATATTACTGTTTTGTGCACTATATCTCCAATTTGCATTATTACCATACAAGTATACCACAACATTTTATAATTTTGACTTTCATTTTGATTTAGATCTAACTCCACAACTCTCACCATCTCATCTAGTCTGTTCCTGTCATCAGTGGAAGTCTCGTGAGAAAGTATGTTGTAGAATTTAGGCAGAAGTGCAGACTCTGGAAAAGGAACAGTTGGAATTCAGAAATAAAATCTAATCAAAGGTTACAGTTAACTCTTAATTCATTCCTATTCAGTGTATTACTTTAAAACTGTTCATACACATTAGTAACACAGGAAAGTAACCTTGTTGTCCTTGTCCTTGTCCACCAAAGGCTCCAAAACTCAACCCGTTTTTTAATTCTGGCCACCAGCCATTCCTTGTATCTGCACTTTCATATCTATGTCACTTTGTCTTGGTCTTGCTACATGCGGTGTAGACTGAATTATTGGCCAACAAATTGCAACTATTTTGAACTCTGGGCAATCAACAAACGTCCTCACTTCTGAGTTATTGTGGGAGGAAGGTCATTGAAGCAATTGAAGGTGGTCAGGTTGAGGACACTGCCCTGAGAAACTCCTGCAGTGAGGTCCTGGGATTAAAATGACTGACTTCCAACAACCACAAACATTTTCTAGCTACTGGAATGTTCACACCTTGATTACCATTGACTTTAGTTTTACCAGAGCTCCTTGCAGCCACAATCAGTCAAATGATGCCTTAATATCAAGGGCACTCACTCCCACTTCTCTGGAATTCAGCTCTTTGGTCCACAACAAGACTATAATGAAGCCTGGGGTTGAGTGGTCCAAGCAAAAATCGGAACTGGGCAACAGCGAGCTGTTTATTGGATAATATGTGCCACATGATAGCACCATTGAGGACACATTCAGCACACTGTTGATGATTGAGGACAATGGGTAGAAATAAGCTGGGTTGGTATTTGTCCTGATTTTTTGTGAACAGGGCATACCTGTGCAATTTTCTGGATCAATGCCATTGTTATGACTGTGCAGGAACAGGTGGGTCAGCTGAAGTGCAGGTCTTCAGGACTACAATCGAGAGGTTGCCTGGTCCTATTGCCTTTACTGTAGCTAGTGCTCTCAGCCATTTATTAATATCATGCAGAGTGAATTAAATAGTATCGTGATGGTGGGAAGCTCGGGATAAAGCGCAAGTGGATCACCCACTCAGTGCTTCTGGCTTAAACATGTTTTCCCTGCCCATGTTTGAGTAGATGCCATGAGCTTCATGGGATCTAGAGTCAATATTCAGTACTCCCGGGGTTAATCCTTCCAGTATATACACCACTGCACCTCCGCCTCTGGTGTCTCTGTCCTGACAATGCAAGAAGATGTACCCAGGATTGTGATGGAAGAGTCTGACATTTTGTCTATAAAGTAAGATTCTGGAAGTACAATCACAACAAGCAATTACTTGACTAGTTAGCAGGACAGTTCTCCCAATTTAGACACCAGACCCAAGATGTCTGCAAGGATTTTGTATGATTGATTGGACTAAAAATGTCTTTGGTATGTCAGAATTCTGTGCCTAGTTTGTTGCCCAGTTTTACTTTTCTTCTTTAACAGGCCATGGTACAACTTATTTCTTTGCTAGGCCTGTCAGAGGATATTTAAGAGTCATTTGCATTCCTGCAGGTCAGGATTCCTATGTTGGCGAGACTGAGTGAGGACAACAGAATGAGTGTTTATGGCAATCCCACAGTTTTGTACTCATCACTGTCTAAGACTAAATTGCTGCTACATAAACTCCAGATTAATCGCTAATTTAAAATGTTTTTTTCTTACACAAGATGACCAATATGCAAAGCTACCTTATCAGCTTTAAACTTTTAACTTCCTATACCTACCTGTCCCCCTATATTTAGTCTATTTTTGTCATACCTGTCCCACTGTGTTTCGCCCAGTTTTCTTCAACCTCTTTAAATCCATGGTAGAATGGCACTTGAATGCGCCGGCCAGATTCCTGGGTACCACTGGCACCAGCAGTGCATGCTGGTGGAGTTAGTAGATTGTACTGAATCTATAAAACAAAAGCTCACAATCTTAGCCACAAGCTTCTTCTAATATTTGCCTACCCCATTAACATTCTATTACATTTATGCCTCCATATCATTTACGCTCAATTTTTTTTTAAGTAAGCAGAGGAAGAAACAAAGCAACTCTCTACTTCCATGTAACTAAGGCAATAAATTATCTAAATGAGACTTTATAATAGGCAAACAAAGCAGCAGGTTTGAATCAGAAGTGACAAGGGATCAAGCTGAAATAAAAAGCAATGACTGAGTGAATATCATAAAAAGGCTGAACATGAAAAAAAACTGGAAGCAAAGAAATCCATTATACAAACTTTTGCAGGATAGATGGAAGAAAAACAGAAACTTATCAATTTACTGAAACAGAAACAAAGCAAAATCAGACTTGGAGAATTAGGACTAAATCAAGATAAAATATGGAGACATGTTTGGTTTCAGAGAATGAAAATCTTCCTTACACAGACTAAGAAATGAGTAGAAAAACTTCATTTGTTTGAACTGTTTAATCACTTTTTCCACCAATTCAGCAAAATAATCAAGTTACCACCGCTGGAAAAGACATGGTAAATGGACAAAGACAGGATAAGGTTTGCCTACAGTTTCTGTAGCAGCAGAACAACTTTTGGGCATTTACTGCCAGAACTAACAGATGTAGAACGTTGTGATGGGCTAAGTCCTGGGAAATAATACGTGTTTTCAGCTCCATAGATAGAGTCATAGATTTTAGCTCTGATGTTCATTTTCATGAGGTTTATAAATTTTCATGCTTTAGCACTTTTTGTTCTGGGGGATAATCAATTAACTGACAGGAATGCAATAATTGCCCAACAGCTTTCATCAGAGCATTGGCAGATGTGGCTAAATCAGTCCCTTTTCATTCTTTCCTTTAACCACATTTATGGAATTACCGTTGGAACTGGAATATGAACTAAAAAAATATGATTAAGATAAAAGGTAAGAAGGGTTAAAAAACATGCTTTTGTTTTAATGACAAAATACCGAATATAAAGTTCCATATGCCCTTCTGCTCAGCATGGATGCCAAACTGACATCAAGGTGCAAGAAAAAATTGAGAAGAGAACCAAATGGATAATGCCAGTAGCCCAGGTGCTAAATATACCCAGATTAAAGTTGTGAAGTTCCTGGATTTTTAAAAAAATATATATACAGCGAAACTCATTTAACCTATGTATTTCATTCAACAGAATGCAAAGGCCCAGAGACACCGATACACTGTTCTTGAGGTTACCCATAAGCACCCAGTGACACAAATTACAACTTTCTTCACATTGGTTTCTGTTAGGCTTCAACTCTCAGGGATCTCTATCTTCTGGCAACAATGAAGTCACCAAGGTGACTCAAAAGCCAATCACAATAATAAAAAAAGTTGTATATAACAAACCAAACAGTACTTAACTGACCTTTACACATAGTGCAATAAAGGTTGTGACATGCACAAGATTAGAGAAGTTGAAATTTAATATATTTTAGAGGGTGGAAATATTGAAATTATGAGAATTCAACCTTGGCTTATATAATTATTTGTTTAGGGCCAGATAGGTTGTTGAACAGTAATTATGATTTTGTACACCATTAAAAAAGTTATCTGCTCCTCATGCTACTACAGGTTTCATTTTCAGCATGGATCATAAATGTTTAAAGCTTGCATTGATTCACTATTTTCTGCAAATTATATTATTGACGGCAACACAATCTATAGAAGAGCAAGAAATCATTGACAGGACTTCATGCTTAACTGCACATGGCCTTCATTCAGAAGTTGCTTCCTGATTTGCTCACCGTGCTAACAGCTTCAGTGCTACTCTCTTCCAACTCCACACCATTATGGTGAAGATCCAGGTTGTAGTTACATCTTTATAGATTTATTCACCAACATAAATTTTCAGCAGATTGCTCAATTTGTCCTTACCTGTTCAAATAGGTAGATTGGCACTTTTGAATACTGCTGAAGGACATATTCAAAAACCAGCAGCAATCTGGCAAGTGTCAGTGGCACACATCGAACCTGAGTCTCTGCCTTTGATGCCACTTCAACAATCACTTGTGCGCACATTGTGACCACCATGCGGCGGCCATTCTCTGAGAAGTTATGGAAAATTAGCAGCAGAAGTTGAAGATGTTCAACATTTAGGTCTTCCGAGTCAGTTGGTACTACTCCCTGGAATATGTTCTGCTTCAGTGTCCCAATAAACCTGCCATGAGAAAGAGATAATTATTCACTTACAGAATACAATGGAATATTGCAGAACAAACTAATGATGGTAAGTAAGTATTCTGAGATTGCAGAGTGAAAACAATGGGCTTTTAATCAACTCTACCAGTGATTCTGTATGTCAATGGACTATCACTCAGTTATAGTCTAAATTCAATGATAATAACCATTCTTCACTAAATAAATCAGCAATACAAGCTGCTTCAGTTCCGTATTCAACGTAGAAAAGCAGCAAAAGACAACATAGGACTGGACTAGACTAAATAACTTCTTTTCAATTACTTTTGGTTAAGAATTTCTTACCTTTCCCAGATTTTCATGCATTCTGGTACATCTGGCTCACCCTGTGCCTTGGCTTTATGCTGCCAGATTAGGAGCAAGCGTGACAGCACAGAGAGGCTCTGCGAGTGGACGTATAATGGCCATGGACCCTCTGAAAAAGGCGCAATCCCTAGTTGCTGCAGCAGTGTGTTCTAGGTAAAACAGGTTAATACTGTTATGTTGAATGCGATTAGCACAACAGAAGAATTGTACACAATTTAATCGTGTGTGCATAATGATCACTGAAGAACATGAGCTGTTCCCTGGATGCCCCCACCCTGCCCATTCCTCTGACATTTAGAGAAAAATTGGAACAAAAGGCTTCTGAGAAAGGTTGAAATATGAAGAGTATTACACCATGTTATGAGATTGAATTGTTCAAATGATTTTTTTTCGCCCAACTTGCAAAAAGAATAAAAAATTAAACAAAAATGATAACCAAAAGAATCTTAATAACTGTTAAAAGATCAGGAAGAAAAATAACGGCAAACAAGTTGGGTGTAGTCAAAGGATATACATATCTCCACCATGAAATACACATCATGAAAAGGGACCACCAAAACCACAGTTTATCCCTTCCTTAAAATATGTAGCTATACAACTTGCATTTTGGAATTCTGCTAATAAACTTGATAAGATAATTTTCATTCAAGTCTGACGCCCATAATTAAGGGTCTTTAGAGTTTACACCAGCTGAAGATAAAACCAGCTTCAAAAAAAATTAACATCATGATTTCTTGGACTAGAACAAACATCTTGTTAATAGAGACATCAGATATCTGTGGAAAACTGAAGAGATAAAGTACCAGACCACTTCCAAAATATTCTAATGTCTGTTTTAAACTTTTAGCACACTATATTTGATTCCTCTGCCAAAGAGTATCCTTGGACTATTCAAATGATTTAAAGGAGCTATTCAATTGATTTGAAGGAGCTATTCAATAGGGTTGCAGATGTTAAACACTGGGAAAGATAACAAATAAAACCCAAAAAGGTTGGTCACAGAACATTGAAGGTTGGGCAAGAGAAATTACCATGTTGCGCAATTCTTCTTACACAATGCAAGAACACAGAAAGCACAATTCTAGGAGTAGCTCAGCTATTCACTACACCCAGATATTCTTCCATTCACACTGGCACAGACCTCTCACTTTGATCAAAAGCCCAAATTTATTTCTAACATCAATTTATGTTACTCACAAAAGACTATTTCAGATATCAAGAAATGAATCTAAACATCATGTGTTTTCATTCGACTCACCACTTTCCATTGTGGGAACATTCACAAGCCATGAAGGTACACATGTAAGAATACTGTCAAAGGTAACTGAATCCAAGGACAGTCAGTGAACCACCGTAGACTCACCTGCAGGATTGGTGATGGAAGGTCCGAGGTAACCATTGAATGGTTAAAGTGATACAATGCAGCTGCAAACTCCTCATCTGATGATCCTATGCATAAAATAAAAACAAAACATAAGGAGAAAGTGAAATAAAAGGATATCACAATACAAACAGAATTAATCCAGTCTACTTCTTCAGTTATAGAACAGTCATTCTTCCAAGGAACAATATGAAATCAATGACTTATATAAAAAAAAACATTTTTCAAAATAAAAGTCACAAGTGTCAAGATTTTAACTCTTTTCACTACACATGAATCCTCCCTCCCATTCTGGCAGAACAGTGGATATCCACGAAAGTTTTTTTTTACAGTGGCTGGACAGATACCTGCAGGCAAAGTCTAGGTTAAGTATCTTCTCCCAATACAATATAGACAGTCAGCAGTTAAAACTTCCATTAGCTTCTTACTAGTTCAGAAGTAATGCAGTTCTTAGAGGCTGAAAGAAGTGGCTTGGGTTTAAGCAAACATTATTACTCCAAAGCTAAGCTACAGCTCATTGGTTGCTAACACTAAAGTAGCATCCTAACCTTTGGTTCCATCTTTGTCCACATCTTTGATGATGCTTGCTAGTGTCATCATATGCTGTTCAGTCAGAGAAACACTCAGGTAATTCCGGATGAAGTTGTTCCTCGAGTTTAGCATTGAAGACGTAATGAAATTAAGGATACTTGATGCAAGGCTAAGAAACTGGAAAACAATTTAAAAAATACTTTAAACATGCAGATTTTACTGGAAGTCAGACAGACAAGCTCATTCTCTAGCAAAAACAAACTGCTGGAGAACTCAGTGAGTCAAGCAGCATCCGTGGGGGGGTAGGGGGGGGAGGAATTGTCAACACTTCAGGTCAAGACTGTGCATTGGTTTGTTTTTTGCTCCAGATTCCAGTATCTGTAATCTCTTGTCTCTCCAGTCTCATTCTCTAGTACTACACTCACTTCTATTTCCAAAATCATGTGAGCCCTTGGTGAAAATCTAAGCCTAATATTCAGTTCTAAAGAAGCAAAACTGAAAGATCACTGAGCAATCTGAGAAGTACCAAGTAAATCAAGAGTTGAAATTAAATTTCAATAGCAATGACAGCATGTAGCTTCGTTTCACAGACTAGGCAGTGCCAAACTCAATCCAAAACTTTTAGATAAACTAGAGAGTTTAAAAAGCCAGTACCTCAACTTGATTAAATGTGAGAGATCCAGAACCAAAGCAAAAAATATTTTGACCTCCTGATTTGTCAAAAACAAGAGGTCAAAATATTACTAGCCATACATTGTACCTATTTGTTGCTGGGTATTACTCACCAGCTCAGGGTCTCTGCGACTTGCTAGTATGTTGCCATTCTCTCCAGTACTCTGTTTATTTGGACTCTTCAACCGCGGGGAACTCTCCAGGGGAGGAGGTGGGGGTGGAGGGGGTGGCGCTGACTTTTCCTTACTGGGTGAGATGGTCTCTTCAAACCACTGGCCAAGAATTGGCTCACTGTCGTCATCTATAAAGTACAACACAGATGCACTGTTCACACCAAGGATAATTCAAATAACAACAGCACAACTTACAAAGAGCATAAGTATTAATGATTACAAATGCAAAATGGAGTTATAGAATTGAAGTGTAAAAGGAAATCTTTCAACCTAACAAGCCCCTTCTGGGTCCCTGGGTTACCCAATTGGTCCTATATCCCTGCCCTTACTCCAATCCACTTTGTATATTTCAGTCCCAAAATATTTGTCCACATTCAAAACTTTTAAAACTTATTCAACATCTAGTATCTCTGGGCACCTACACATTGCAACACTGCATTTAAAAAAAAAATCCCAACTTCTCTCTTTAACTTGATTTACTAAATGTCATCCACTTATCAATTCATTGATCAATAGAAATAATTCTCCAGCAACCTGCTGATAGGCCACATTTAAGCCATTGAGAATTCTGAATGTCTCCATCAGATCTCTTTGTAGCTGTTCTAATTAAGAGCATCAGACTTCCTATAACTGGAATGTGCTGAAAACTAAAGGGCACATGCATGTTCGCACTCAAAGCAAATGTGGTGACTTGTGTGAATACAAATTCTTACCCAGAAAATTTTATTGTATAGCCTGTATCCCAGAAGTCTAGAAAATGTCTGGGCTAAGTATCAATGTATTAATTATTTCAACTTGTGTTAATTCTCAGAGCACAACATCAATCCTGAGGCTACCTTGACTACTGTCTTCTTCAGTGCTGCTAAAATCATCTTCATAGTAAGTGTTTGAATCAGTGGACGCACTGACATCACTACTCACAGAGCCTTTGCGTTGTCGTTGAAGGACGCAAGCCTAGAGATGGAAAATGTTAGATTTTAATCACCACTTGTATAACCTGGTGAATCAAAGAACAACACACAAGTCAGGACATGAAATTCCTACAGGAAGCTGTACATTGCGAACAGGGACTCTCTAGGAAACTCATCACTGTGACAGGACTCTACTAAGCAACTTTCTCTCAATTGTGCTGGAATAAAAAGGGGAAGTAGTTATGATTCCAATGAGCCCTGATCAAACCCTATCTGTATTCAGTTGAGTTAGGCAACAAATCTTCATGAGTATATTCACCTTACAGAAGGTTCAGCTCAGTTTCATCAGAAATATATTGAGACTTAAATTACATAGATACAGTGATAAGATTAATTCTATTCTTTTGTTTGGATAGTTGAAAGGTAAGCTAATCAAAGTGTTTAGAATCATAAAGAGATAATAGGATAGAAAGAGAGAAACTATTTCCCCCAGTAAACAATTTAAAACAAGGCTGTACAACATTAAGACTGGAAATGGGCAACTACAGGGTGAAATCCTAAAAGATCACTTTATCCCCCATACAAAGGATAATGGAAATGTTGAATTCTTTTCCCCAAGGAATTGTGGATTTCACCCTGACTTAAACTTGCAGGATTGAGGGCAAGAGAGTTTTGTCACATAAGGTGATCAAAGGTGTAGATCAAAAATGATTAAAAACAGGGGAGATGCAGATCAGTTCTGATCTAACTAACTTGCAGTCAAGGCTCACTGAGTGAAGAGTCTGTTTCAGTTTCCATAGCCTTTTGTTCTCACGAAAGTCAATTTTTTGGATTTATTAAATGCAGATTTCATTTGCCAAGATAATCAAGCAGTATGGAGAAGTTGGTAATTGGATAGATAAAGAAACTGCAGTAAATGTTGACTTAAACAAGCTTCAAAAAAGGTCTCCTGAAAAACATTCAGGCATATGATGCCACTGAAGATACAGCAGCAAGGAGAGAAAGTTGATCCTTAAACAAGAGCAAGAGATAAATGGGTGCATTCAGAAAAGGGTTGTTGTATTGTACCTCAGGTGGGTCCATTTTGTTCTGAGTATACATTGATTGGGTTTAAGGAACAGGGTTCCAGAATGTGCTAAAAACACAAAAATAGGTGAGTTCACAAAAATTTAAAAGCATTGCCAATACATGGAAAATGCCATTATGTGGAAAGGTGTGCAGAATGGGAAGGAAAACAAGGAAAGTGAAATAGAAAGTCACTAAAGAATGTGGGTAAAGAGTGATATCCACATACTTTGCTATAGTGAAGGAGTACAGTGGATAATACAATTAAAAAGAGGAGAAATAGGACTTTTTAAAAATATACAGAAAAGCCAATCTATTCAGAGTGTGAAGGAAACTAAAACCATGAGCAGCTTCTCCCAATAAAAGCAAAGCAACATCTCCAGAAGAATGCAATGGGTGGACGATAGTTGCATATAAATTCTCTGCATTAAATTAATCTCAGCCATGTCATCATGAGATGACTGACTGGGGGATTACCTAATCATCTCTGGCTGGTTATACCGTTCTCAGTATACAGGAAGTCCCCGACTTACGAACGCCCGTACTTACGAACCGACCTTCGTGGTCGGTTTGTAAGCAGGCCCGGCCCCCGATCCTACCACAGCGGCGGTACACCTTCTTTGGCCCAACCCCGGGCCAAGTGTGCATGTGCGGCTGTGATCCCCTGGCCCACGTGCGTATGCACGGACACTGTTCCGAGTTGCAAACAAAATCGGGTTACGAACAGTCTCAAAAACAGAACTCCTTCATAACCCGGGGACTTCCTGTATACAGTCTTTTCTTAAGAAACAGAGAAAGTAGCTTGGACAGCAACAATAAAATAGTAATGATAGATTGTACACAATTATTAGGGGGATAAAGACCAGCAAGTGCTGTTTTCAGTTATCCCATTAAATAAATAACATTGAGCTCACAAAGGGTATCCAGCATTGATTCACCATTAAAAACATAAAAATAAGAAACTATTGTTACAGTTAAAGATCTGAGGTAGTATTTCTACTGAAGAAGAAATGGTAATAGAAACTTTTTAAGAAAACTTCAAAGATCTGAGTTTTTAAAGTGAACAGGTAAATGCTTTTTTTTGTATCATCACTAATACAGAAATTTAGAAGAAACAATTTTTGCTCACATGTTTTTCTCACTGTGTAAGAATAAACAAACTAAGATCTAAAACACATCGGGAAGAGTTGAATCCAATGCTGCATAAAAAGACTGGGAGAAAAATGGAATTTGAAATGTTGGCACATTTACCATCACAAATTGTGGGAATGTAGGCTGTTGCTCTTTGGTAATCAGGAGAAAAAGAAATATTTAGATACAGGTGGCCAACTTCACAGAACATTACAACTTTGTAGAACCACTGAGAAAGAAATTATTGATAATGTTGTCAGCTTTAAACTGTTGGCTTGGAGGAGAATTATCTAGCTTATTAGAATGAATTATGACAAAGTCAATATGTTTTGGCAGTCAAAAACCAAACAGCACTCTTAAAACTGAGAGAGAACACTACCACTTTGCACCTAACCTCTTGACTTTGAATTAGGGAGAAGTGAATACCAGCTGACACCTAACATCACTTCAGTTGTATGGAAATGCATCCTGGCCAATCTTCACCAAAATACATTGAAAATTTTGATCCTGATAATCATAACTGGTGTTACATGCTATTCTTTCCAGCACAGAAACTGGGTAATATGACCTTAGATCTGTTTCGGTATTAGCAACCATTGCTTTAATACCAGTGCACGTTAATTTTGTGTGGACAAATATAAATTAACAGCTCACAATCATATTGGTACAGGTTGAATCACTGACCTCACAAAAGATAGAGAATGGTTGAGACTTTCTTATCTTGTTATAAGGAAACTGGATAAATGTTGGAAACTGAGTAAGTGTCCATGGGAAGGGAGCTGGGTGATAAGATTGGTTTAAGGATGATCCTGGGATATGGGGAGGGAGCACGTCAGCAAGGTTACTTTTGAACTGCTTCAGTCAGCACAGACATCACAACCAATTTGGCATCATTGTGGCACTCTGTTGTACAAGTGGTTACCTTTCTGTAAGATGTTGACAAAAGTGTGAAAAGCAAATTGGTGAGAGGGACAGATTCAATTAGTCTCTGTACACGCTGAATGGAGGAGCTCTGTGCCATGATATTGAGCTCCGCAGGTGGACCATCGCCTCTCCAGCCCTGTTGAAATCAAAAGGTAACCCATTATCATAAACTGTCCATATAACAGTTTGAAATAACATGGTAACTAACAGACTACAAATCAATAAGTTTTCCTGTATGTGCATGCACATGGGATTTAGTGTGGTACAAATTCAACTAAAAACATAAGCACATAGACTTATATTTCGGTTCGTTCAAGGTCAGCAGTGCCATGTTTGGGTGAGACTTCAAACTATTAACCCGACTGCCCTCTACAGTAAATCTAAATGATGTTTTTGGATATTTCAAGTGATAGCAAAAGAGTTGAATCCAATATCTTGGACCAATATTTACCCCTTAAACTCACTGAAATGTTATCAGGATATTATCTGCGACCTTGTTCTGGGCAAACTGCCTCCCATATTACCAACACCACAGTGGAGACCATGCTTCAAAAGTAGCATTTTGGAATATGCCAAGGTCCCAAGGAAAGTATCATAAACTCAAATCTTTTCTGCTTTCATTTGAGATTTTTTTTTTCTTTTTCATGCACACACACAAACAAACAATCTCTCATGCATTCACTTTTTATACACACTTACCTGAAGAATCCAAATATAGGCCAACTCCAAAAAGCTAACTGGGTTTTCAAGTGTAACTCTGTATACTAAACTGAGGAGCTACCACTTACCCGGTAGAGGGCCTCTACTTGTAGATCCTGAAAGAGTGACGTCAACAGTTTGATAGCATGATTTGCTAGAACCACAGACAAAATGCCAAATCCTTGATGTCTGAAGGAAAAAAAAAATCAGAGTAATATCAACCTTTTTTTAACTGAACTGTACTAAGCATCAACTTAAAGCATTTCAGACCAGCCAATGTATACAAGCAAATCAGCTAGACACAATGCACATAGAAATGTAACAAGATCTCCGTTAGTCGCTTATGTTTTGCGGTTATTTCTCCACAAGTATCCACCGTGAGGTCACAAGGTGGTGATCTGCATCCTCATCTCTCTCAGTCTCACTTTGTAACTAGGTGGAAGGCCCCATTATCAGCTCCTTTCTGTATAATAATTCTACCCCATACATCAGCCATAAGAGATAAATCTCATCGCAAGGGAAAACTGAATATGTATACTACTGTCTCCTCGCTCTTTTGTGCCCCTCTGCTGCCTTGTTCTGTAAGCAAACACAAACTTGTCTGAACTATCAACATTATAAAACTGACATTATCAAAACATACGTTGAGTGCAATAACAGAATTTTTTTTAAAAAACTGAATACTGGAAATCTGAGATAAAAACAGGAAGTTCGTCACTCAGCAACTGAAAAATAAATTGGTAAGGATAATCTTTGGTGATGAACCAATGCTATGAATTTTCAGAATTTACTGTTTTTATCTGGAACTAAGAAAAATGTAACTGCAAAATGAATGCCAAATCATTTTTTCTGACTGGAAATACTATTGTAGGAGTTTATTGCACAATCCAAACTGTTTCAAAAAACTCTAGAAAGTTATTTATGGATTCTTCACTGACCCTTTAACAGGTGCTAATTTTGGAGATCCAGCTCCTTCTTTCGCACGTGCAGCAATATCACGGACTCGAAGTGCAGCCAGTGGATCCTTTTCTTTTCCTTTGTCAGCCAGTGCTGAAGGACTGAGATTCAGGATCAAGTAGAGGCTGTTTAGAAGGCACCAAGCACCCAGTAATTGGAAGTTTTGATAATGCTGCAGAGGAAGTGCAAAAAAGTTAACTAGGAATAGTCTAAATATTTTCAACATTTTGCTTTCAAAAAATACTAAGTAAATTTAAATTGAGTTTAGCGAGCTAGGCAGAAGGACAGGACCTCGAGGGTAGCGATCTCGGGATTGCTGCCAGTGCCACGCGGTAGTTAAGGTAGGAATAGGAGGAGATGGTAGATAAATGCGTGGCTGAGAAGTCGGTGCAGGAGGGAGGGTTTTAGATTTTTGGATCATTGGGATCTCTTCTGGGGAAGGTGGGACCTGTACAGAGAGGACTGGTTATACCCGAACTTCAGGGGGGCCAACATCCTTACGGCCAGGTTTGCTAGGGTGGTTTGGGGGGGGTTTAAACTAGATTGCGAGGGGGAAGGGAACCGGAGTAGGTCAGAGGAAGAAGGAAATGGGGAAAAGTCAAATCTGACAGGTAGAGAGGCTTTGAGGAAGGAGAACAGAGTACAGGATATAAAATAGTAAGGTGGATGGGCTAAAGTGCATTTACTTAAATGCAAGAAGCATCAGGAATAAGGGAGATGAACTGAGAGCTTGGATAAGTACATGGGACTATGATATTGTGGCTATTACAGAGACATGGCTGACATCAGGGTAGGAATGGATATTGAATATTCCTGGTTTTCAGTGTTTTAAAAGGGATAGGGAAGTGGGGGAGAAGAGGAGGAGGGGTGGCAATACTGGTCAGGGACACAGTTACAGCTGCAGAAAGGGTAGATAATGTAGAAGGATCCTCTCTAGAGTCAATATGGGTGGAAGTTAGGAATAAGAAAGGGGCAGTTACCCTCCTGGGAGTATTCTATAGGCCCCCCCGGCAGCAGTAGGGATACTGAGGAGCAGATTGGGAGGCAGTTTTTGGAGAGAGGCGAAAATAACAGGGTTATTATAATGGGAGACTTCAACTATCCAAATATTGATTGGCACCTACTTAGTGCCAAAGATTTAGACAGGGCGGAGTTTGTTAAGTGTGTCCAGGACGGATTCCTGACGCAGTATGTTGACACGCTGACTAGAGGGAATGCCATCTTAGATATAGTTTTAGGTGATGAACTAGGTCAGGTAACAGATCTCTCGGTGGGTGAGCATTTGGGGGACAGTGACCATTGCTCCATAACCTTTAGAATTGTCATGGACAGGGATAGGACCAAAGAGGACGGGAAGCTATTTAATTGCGGGAAGGCGAATTATGAGGCTATAAGGCGAGAACTTGGGAGTGTAAATCGGGATGACATTTTTGAAGGGAAATGTACTATGGAGATGTGGTCGATGTTCAGGGATCTCTTGCAGGATGTTATGGATAAATTTGTCCCGGTGAGGCAGAGAAGGAATGGTAGGGTGAAGGAACCGTGGGTGACGAGAGAGGTGGAACAACTAATTAGGAAGAAGAGGGCAGCATACATAAGGTGTAAGCAGCAAGGATCGGACAGGGCTCATGAGGAATATAGAGTAGCAAGGAAGGAGCTTAAGAAAGGGCTGAGGAAAGCGAGAAGGGGACATGAAAAGGCTTTGGCGAGTAGGGTTAAGGAGAGTCTCAAGGCTTTTTTCTCGTATGTGAAGAGCAGAAGGATGGCTAGGGTAAAGGTAGGTCCAATTAAAGACAAAGGTGGGAGAATGTGCCTGGAAGCTGTGAAAGTGGGTGAGGTTCTCAATGAATAGTTCTCTTCAGTATTCACCAAGGAGAGGGGTTTTGATGATGCTTATGACAGTGTTGGTAAGGGTAATGTAGATATCAAGAGAGAGGATGTGTTGGGAGTTGTTAGAAAATATTAGGACAGATAAGTCCCCGGGCCTGACGGAATATTCCCCAGGCTGCTTCGTGAGGCGAGGGAGGAGATTGCTGAACCATTGGTTAGGATCTTTGAGTCCTTGTTGTCAACGGGGATGGTACCGGAGGATTGGAGGGTGGCGAATGTTGTCCCCTTATTCAAAAAAGGTAGTAGGGATAGTCCAGGGAATTACAGACCGGTGAGCCTTACATCTGTGGTGGGTAAGCTGTTGGAAAGGATTCCAAGAGATAGGATCTATGAGCATTTGGAGAAACATGGACTGATTAGGGACAGCCAGCATGGCTTTGTGAAGGGAAGATCTTGCCTCACAAGCCCGATAGGGTTCTTTGAGGAGGTGACCAGGAAGATTGATGAGGGTAGTGCAGTGGATGTGGTCTACATGGATTTTAGTAAGGCGTTTGACAAGGTTCCGCATGGTAGGCTTCTTCAGAAGGTCAGAGGCCAAGGGATCCGGGGAAGCTTGGCCGTGTGGATTCAAAATTGGCTTGCCTGTAGAAAGCAGAGGGTTGTGGTGGAGGGAGTGCATTCGGATTGGAGGGCTGTGACTAGTGGTGTCCCACAGGGATCGGTTCTAGGACCTCTACTTTTTGTGATATTTATTAATGACTTAGATGAGGGGATGGAAGGGTGGGTTAGCAAGTTTGCAGATGATACAAAGATCAGTGGTGTTGTGGATAGTGTGGAGGGCTGTAGAAGCTTGCAGAGGGATATTGATAGGATGCAGAGCTGGGCTGACAAGTGGCAGATGGAGTTCAATCCAGAGAAGTGTGAGGTGGTACACTTTGGAAGGACAAACTCCAAGGCGGAGAACAAGGTAAATGGCAGGATTCTGGGCAGTGTAGAGGAGCAGAGGGATCTGGGTGTTCATATCCACAGATCACTGAAAGTTGCCTCGCAGGTGGATGGGGTAGTTAAGAAAGCTTATGGGATGTTAGCTTTCATAAATCGGGGGATCAAGTTTAAGAGACACGAAGTGATGGTGCAGCTTTACAAAACTCTGGTTAGGCCACACTTGGAGTACTGTGTCCAGTTCTGGTCGCCTCATTATAGGAAGGATGTGGAGGCGTTGGAAAGGGTGCAGAGGAGATTTACCAGGATGCTGCCTGGATTAGAGAGTATGGATTATGAGGAGAGACTAAAGGAGCTAGGGCTGTTCTCATTGGAGAGGAGATGAGGGGAGACATGATAGAGGTATACAACATATTGAGAGGAATAGATAGAGTGGACAGCCAGCGCCTCTTTCCCAGGGCGCCAATGCTCAAAACAAGAGGACATGGCTTTAAGGTATTGGGTGGGAAGTTCAAGGGTGATGTCAGAGGGAGGTTTTTCACCCAGAGAGTGGTTGGTGCATGGAATGCGCTGCCTGGGGTGGTGGTGGAGGCTGATACATTGGACAAGTTCAAGAGATTGTTAGATAAGCATATGGAGGAAGTTAAGTTAGAGGGATATGTGGGAGGAGGGGGTTAGATAGTCTTAGGTGTGGTTTGAAGGGTGGCACAACATGGTGGGCCAAAGGCCCTGTATTGTGCCGTATTGTTCTAAATATATGCTTTAAATATTTCAGCCAGCACTTTATGCCATTAGTTTCATTCAAATCTTTAAGCTGCTCCATATCAAAGGGCATCTTTCAGTAAAGATTAATGGCAAATAATGCCATGAGGTTTTTCTTGCTATACATTGACAATTACCACATATTATGTTACTTCCCATCCTGTATGTCTCTCTCAGTAAAACAATCTAAACTTCAGTTTAACTAGCAACTAGTAAAACAAATTACAAGAATGAAGTGGTGTTTCCTCCACTGTTGTCATCTACTCAGAGACTAAAATTAATAACTTGATAGCCAAGACATATCCAACTGAGGCCATTGGCTGACAGACAAGAAACATAAAAGAGGGGCACCTTGAACATTCCCATCATTAATCATGGTGAAACTCCAGTATAAAAGACATTGCTGAAATGTTTACGAGTGTCTTTAGGCATAGATCCCATGTGCCCTTCTCTTAAGGTTCTTGGCATCACAATTCCCAAAAAAACAACTAACTCCAACTTCTCCAGACCACAGGAAGAAAATGCTCACTGATTTGGATGCACTGATACTATCCAGTCCTCTTCCTAGCCTTTATCCAGTCATGGATGCAGTTTAACTGGGATTGGAGCGTGCAAAGGCAGCATTCAACCAAGTGCAGGACAAGGAACCCAGACAAAACATAAAATATCATTGGAAACAAAGAAACGTGACAGGAGAAGACCATTTAGCATCACCTTCCAACACTATCACCATATCGTTCCATCACACTCATAGACATGTAATGACCTTCCTGACCAAGAAAAAGTGCACCCACTCTTCTAGGACTTCATTGCCTAATTCCAAAACATCTAAGCATTCCTAACATCACAAGGTTCAAGTCTAGAATAAGACAGAACAGTCCCTGCTTATAGGAAGGATACAGTTGAACACCCAAGCATTCAGGGAGAGCAGTTCTAGCCCCTTCGTCACTAGTATACCACAGTTTCAATAGAGCACAATCTATGGGATTCAACTGCAGCAACTCACTAAGAATACTTCCATAATATTTCCCTCCTCCAACTTCTACATTAATAAAGGCAAGAACTACAACAACCATAACACCAGTCTATCAATGCACACCATCCTGATTC
Source organism: Pristis pectinata (assembly GCF_009764475.1). Taxonomy (NCBI): domain Eukaryota; kingdom Metazoa; phylum Chordata; class Chondrichthyes; order Rhinopristiformes; family Pristidae; genus Pristis; species Pristis pectinata. Next base: position 16,863,372 of record NC_067430.1, read on the forward strand.
AGACATAATGCTGTTATATCAGAGTCTGGATTGTTACTCGGTAAGTCTTCTGGAGTTCCCAACCTCGCACTATTATTGAACCCACATTACCTAAATTCTGCATCCAACTATAACCGGACCTGTGACACAGAGTCTGCAATCAGGACTAACATGAGCAATCATCAAAATATTTATTTGCTGACATAGAACTCATGGCCCTTTACATTATTGTGAAACTACATGTAAAAGAGTGGTAGTCCAGTCTTCAGCCTTTCTGCAATTAGGTTTTCATGAACACAACTTATGACATTCTTGCTCAGAAAAATATTGCACATACACCTTACCTCCCCACCTGCACGCCGTGAGTTGTTAATGGCTTGGCCGATCATGTCGTAAATTTCCAACTGCAGTGACAAATGGAACATTAATTTAGCAACGCACTCGAGCAATCCAGGAAATGCTTTACATACAACCATATCTTACCCCAAGACCCATGGCAGAATTTGGAGAAAGCAGGAAAATGGCAAGAGAATTGATACTTTGAGTTTTAAGGCTCACAGCAAAACAGGTAGTATAAATGCATGACCACCATTTGTGCTGTGATATGTATTAATTCATTAACAATTAGAATGGTCCTTGACCAAATCAAATTGATCAAAAGCTGAAAAATGTCAGGATGAGAGAAGATCAGGAGGTGCCTTCACCACACTCCTTTAATCTCTCAGACTTGCTCATATCCAACTAGCAGTATAGCTCTATGTGAAGTTACTTTTCAGCAGTTTCAGTGTAGCTGAGATAACACAAACAAAATAACTGCCTTCAACTAACTTAACAGGACAGGCACATGAAAAAACTTCAAAACATCTTCTGGAAACAAAAAACTATTAAATAACAATGCACTCAAAGATTTAAGGATGCTCTCAAAGCTCCTTAAGAAAGAGCATTCTGGGAATCCCTGGGAATCAGGACTCAGACATAATAGTACTTAGGATGGCAATCTCAATAGCCATGCGATGTTCACCTCACAAACTACCCACTTGCCCAAACCATCGGGCATCTGCTGCCCCAAATGTCTGTGGTTCCCACAATGGCCTCATCAATCACTTCAGAACTCACAGAAGAGCAAAAACAAGTCCTCCTTGACCCCAAGGGACAGCCTCAGACAATGATGACTCAAATGCACACAATGTAATGAAGTACCCTCCATGCAACTAAAGTTGTCCCGAACATATTCCTTGACTGAACATATCCTCATCCAGTCACTCTTACAGTAAAATACCAGCATCTAGCTTAGCACAGTAACACACTTTTCTCCCATCAACATTAATACCAAGAAAGCAAAAACAAATCAAAATTATTCCATTGTTTTAGCATTATGCAACACTTTAAAATACATCTAGTCATACAGCACTTACACATTTCTGTACAATTGTGGCTGCATCATTTTCATAGTCTTCATCTTTACTGGTAGACCCAGATCGAACTTGCAAGCTGCTGCCTACATGTAGAATAGCCATGCATGTTGCAACACTCACTCCTAGTGAAAGAACACTAGAAATTAGCCATTTTAAAACTATCAATAATATCTGGTTTAGATTATGTGCATGGAATGCAACTTTACGGGCTTTCAAAAGCAAAGCTTTAAATAAGAAATCATTTATATACGTAATGGGAAAACAAAGGAAGAACTTTGGGATATTAACATATAAAATCAGCATCAATAATGGCTAGGATTTTGAGGCAAGTACAGGAATAAATTAGGGCCACTGACCATAATCTTTCAACAGTCTTTGAATACAGGGTTTGTACCAGAGAACTTGAGAGTGGGAAATGTTACAGGCCTGTCAGTTTAATCTCATTGGTGGGAAAGCTTTTCGAAATATTAATTGGATATTTTATTAATAGTCACCTGGAGGAGAATGGATTAATTAAGGCAAGTTGGCATGGCCTCAAGGGCAAACCTAATTTGATAAATTTTTTGATGAGATAACAAATAAAGTCGATGAGGGCAATGCAGTTGATGTAGTGAATATGAACTTCCAGGAGGTTTTTGATAAGGCGCTGCATAACAGGCTTATCAGCCAAGCTGAAGCTCATGGCATAAAAATGGCATTGAGAGCATGGTTGGCTAAGTAACAGGCAACAGAGGATCATGGTCAATGCTTGTTTTATTACTGACTGGAAGGAGGAGGATAATGATATTCCACAGGGATCAGTGCTAGGACCATTGCTTTTTTGGTTCTATATTAATGACCCAAGACTAAAGAATGCAAGCCACAATTTCTAAATTTGCAGATGACACAAACCTTGGTTGTATTGCAAAGAGGATATTGATAAATTGCAGAAGGATACAACTATGCTAGCAGACTGGACTGACATAAAATAAGATAGAGTTTAATGCAAAGAAATGTTAGTAGTGAAAATGAGGAGCAGCAATATAGCATAAAGGATACCATTCTAAAAAGGCATGCAGGAACAGCAGGTATGGTTGCACAAGTCATTAAAATTGGCAAAGGTTGAGAAAGCAGTTAATAAGGCATACATAAACATAATTCCGAGCATCATCAACTTAGACAGAGTATAAAAGGCAGGGAGGTCATACATTTAAAGGGGAAGATCTTCATAATACACTGGTCCAGGCTCAACTGTGCTCAGCTCTGATCATGTCATATAGAAAAGAAGTGAAGGCATTAGAGAGGGCCCAGAAGAGATTTGCATGAATGGTTCCAAGCTTGAGAAATTTCACTTAAAATGATAGATTGGAGAGGCTGTGATTAGTTTCTTTAGGAAAGAGGCTGAGAGGAGATCTGATAGAAATGGGTGAAATGATGAGATAGTGTTCCCATTGGTGGAGCTTCAAGGATTAGAGGTTACAGGTATAAAGTGGAACAGAAATAATAGTAACATGAAGAAAAAGTTTTGTGTTCTTTTTTTAAACACAGTATGTGGTTGGAATCTACAGATGTGATGTTGACAGATTCCACTGCAATTTTCAAGAGGAAGTTGAATATATGGTGAGGGAAAATTTGAAAGCTACAGAGAAAAGGCAGGGTGGGGTGGAACTATTGAGCTGCTCTGATAGAGAAATGGCATGGATATGATGGACTAAATAGCCTCCTGTGGATAACCATTCTATGATTCTAACTTGAATGATGACTGAAGAAAAATGTTAAAGTAGTTACCAAAATGACCACAAGCTCAATATAATCCACTTAAGTCGGTCATAAGATAAAGAATGACAAGTTATGGCATGTTTTCTCCCAGTCTTACTTTCACATTTCCCTATTATGAACAATTACATTTAAAGTGCACATTCTTGACAAGCTCTGGAAAGTTGCTTTATTTGTTATCACACAAACCTGCATATAAACAACTCAGTGCTAACACAGTCACATCCTGTAATCTTTCAGGGGTCAGAGGCTCAAGAACAGGCAGAGAGAGTGTGTCCAGTGCCATAGTAACATCAATAACCAAGGAATGGAATCTGAAGAAACAACAATAAAAGAGAATATTTGGAAAACAATGTATGACAGAACTCAAAAGCCACACATCAGTGTTTAAAAAGATCAGCAGATCAGTCAAGTTTTTACCAGAACGAATTAATACAACTCATTCGTGTCATTACATTAGTAATTTGTGTGCCCCAAAAAAGTAATCGTATTTAATTTGCTCCACATCAATCAGCACTTTTTAACCAATTGCATTAAGAATGAAAGTCACACCCATCAGTTCACTTTTGATTGTCTGCAACTCACCCATTTCGTACAGCAGTTGCATCTGCAACTGTAGCAGGCATTATGAAAAAGGAGTTGGCAGAAACAGCATCCTGGAAACGGTTGATGTATCGCAGGAAGTAGGGAAGGTTTAAGCAGACACGTAACAGCTTCTCAGAGCCTCCTACACAATGACAAGGGAAATCAACATTCTTCTTTTAACACCGTGTTAAATGCAATGACCAGATAATGGACCTATGTACAGACTAAGATCTAGCACAAGCAAATGAATCAACTGTAAACCAAATGATAAAAAGTATACCACTCTGGCTTTAAGTGTAATCCTATTAGGTTCCCCTTACCTTATTGGCTGTCAGTCACTCTCTCCTCTTCTAACTCCAGTCTCACCTAGCAACTGTGCTCCACCAAATTACCCAAATGTTTCTCCACTCGTGTCAAAATGCATCTAACCCACAGTTTGACTCTGAGCCAGTGAATCAAAATATAGATACTTCAAGTATGGTCACAGGAATAGCAACAAGTTTACAAATATGCACATGGCCCAAAACATAAATTGACAACTGATTTAGTTGGTTGGATCATCATTTTAAATTTATCTAAACATTATTCAGCCAACATCTCAGAATTAAAAACTATATTCCTGGCCTTGATTTTTGAATGTGGAGTAATCCAGATTATAATCTTTGTAACAAACTAGGTCACAAATCAGCCACAATCTTACAGAATGACAAAACAGGTTTAAGGGTCAAAATGGTCTACTCTCATTCCTACGTAACTGACTGAAAACAGTTTTGAGTTAACCAAGGAGCCCAATTAGCCTGCTATAAATAATGTTCATAAAACATTATCACACTTATGTAACATTTGTAGTCATATTTATTACAGGGATGACTGTAGTGCAGCTCTCTTCATTATGAGGATTTCACATTTAAACTCACCCAATGCTTGTAAACTGGAAACATTTTGTGCAATAAATGCATTTTTCATCTTAGTAACAGTTGCTTGGTCTGTTACTGTCTGTTCATCCCCTTCTCCATCCGCCTGACAAATTAAAAAAAAGATATACAAAATTCACATTAAGAAAACAATCTGGTCAACTATACTGGTCTATGTAAGTGTTTAATTCCCCACTAGGTCAACCATATTACCACATAGGTTTTTAATTGCCTATTTTAACCACTTGCAGAACTAGTTACACATGGTCAAAGCATCACCAGGAATAAGAAAAGTATTTTTAGAAAGGATTCACAAAGTTGGTTAGAATCACTATATTTTTACTTTCAATCTAGGTTCATATCTAGGGTTAACTGATTAAAAAAAAAGTCAGTTTAACAAAAAAGGAGCCTGAGATTTTAATAAACAGCTTCTAGTAGGTACAAGTCCACATCATAACAGATAATAATTCAGCAATAACGTCCAATAAACTGGTCAACTGAATTATTCAAAAGAATAATGCATGCAACTCAGAGCAATGGTGCTCTTTCCATATGAAATACAAGAACGCTAAATTTGAAGAGACAGGTGAATAGAATTAAAATACAAATTAACCATCATTTAATCAAGTGACGAAACAGGTTTAAGGGACAGAACAGTTACCTTCTTTTGCTATCCAGAGAAGACTTACCATATTGTACATAATCTGTAAAAGCTTCAAAGAATGTTGTTTCCCAACATTCATGTCCTTTAAAAACATAACTTCATTTTTTTTAAATCTTAAAAATTATATAAAGTCATATGTTCCTTCAAATAGAGATCTATCAGTTAGTTTTGGTCAGAAACAATTTAGCAAATTTCCTTACATAACTGCATCCGAATAAACCCACCACTGAAAATTTTCTAGTGGGTACCTATTGGCAATATCCTATTGCACTGCAAAATCCAGATTTTTGTAGAACAATATCCTATTACTTTATGATTCTTAACAAGGCCCAAGTCAAAAGGTGCAGTAGTCATTTACCTGAGCCACAGGAGGAGGAGGAGGAGCAGGTGAGGTTGATACATCTGGGTTGAAAACGGAAGTCAGTTGGTTCAAGAAATTCATTTGCACTTCCTTTTGTCGTAGTTCGGGTGTCAATGGAGAGACAGACTCTTTCTGATCCTCCACTAAGTAAAGAAATTCATGGATAGGAGTTAAGTGTGACAAAACTGTCAATGATCCCTGAGCACCAAGGATTGTATGGTAACAGTAATAAGAAAATGAACTGAGATTCACAATCAAAGGCATACCATCTGAGAGGGTCTTTACTGTCATCGGAAGTTTGGCTGACTTCATCATCGCTGTGAATGTAATGATCTCAGTCCTGTCCAGTCGGCTGCAGCCAGTGCAAAGGCCCTTGATCAAGAGAATCAAGTGTTTCTGAGGAAGAAGTGTGACAACAAAATAGAGTTGAAAAGTAAAAAAATGCATACATTTACAGCAAAATACTTCCAAACAAACCTTTCTATTCAGTCAAGGCCTTTCAAGATTTCTACTGGCTTTTATTTAAATTACTTTGCACAAGTTATATTGAAATTTACAGAAATAGGTTGATGCAAAATATGTGAAGATATATACACACTTATGTACATTCATATACACACTTTGAAAATAGTAGTACATCCCAATCTATGGTCTCTGGTTGGGGCTAAACAAGAAAGAATTAGAAGCAGTTGCCAAAATCACTGTAGAACATATAAATTTTAAGGTAGCTTTTAAAAGCAGTGAGAACAAGAATTTTGTCAAGACAGCTAATGGGAATAGGCCATCTCAGCCAGTAAAATTAGATTAAAGTTGATCTCCACCCAAGTTCTAGCTTCTTTTTTGTCTCCTTTCCTTTGATACTTAACAAAAATGCTATCCATCCCAGTGTTGAAACTTCCAATGACCCTCTAGCAGGAAGATTAATACGTCTAACATCTGGACATGCTCCAGCCTTCATTACCCCAGGATGGGGATCTGAAAATCAAAAATATACTCCGGCTAATTAAAACTATTTGGACCTTACAACACACTCAGGACATCCCAAAGTACTTTACAATCAAGTACTTTTAAATGTAATCATTGTGACACAGCCAAAAGCACTGAACAATTTTCACACAGCATGGTTCTATTCGTTGCACTGAAATAAACAACCAGTTTACTATTATTGGTACAGTTGATTGTTATTTGGAGCATGGGAAGAACTCCACTTCTCTGAGTAAACACCAAAGGAACTTGCATGTTCATCCAAAGAAAGAGGAAAGGCCTTAGTTGAAAGGCCTATCTGAAAAAACCTTCCCTTCCAACAAATGCTGCAAATGAGTGTTAGTGTATGTTATATTCTTGAGCCCTGGAATGGGATTTGAACTCTTGGTGACCGTTCTAAGTGATCCCAGGGAGAGATGATAAAGCCATCACTGACACAACAAATTGCTTACCCAGACACCTATGAGAAAATGAGACACAACCATGCATGAGGAGAAATGAGAAAGATAAATCTACTTTGTTGGATAATGAATATTCATCAGAGAACTCTTTACAATTATAAATAGAGTGTTAGATCTTTACCTGTGAAACAGCACATGCTTCATCTGGATTCTCAAGACGCATCAATGAGAATTCAATCAGGACTTTACACGCAGCAGCAACAGACAGTAATTGGTTCCTAGGAACTAGAAATGTTGGAAAAGTTGGCAACAAGCACAATAAAGTTTCCAAATCATGAAATATTTTAGGAATTAAAAAACAAACAAATTAAACTGGAATGGAAACTTCTAAAAACCATTCAAATAGGAGATGCTTGAACAAGACAAACTAGCAAAGGCATTATAGGACAAATGACCTCCTCCCATGCTGCATAATTCAATGATTCTGTGATACCACACAAGACCTGGTAATACACTTGTAAACAACTGGGTTATTCAAAATATAATCAGAAGCTGCAAAAGGGAACAAACTTAGACTGCCCTGATTTTATTTGTATTCTTATCAGGACACCCCTACCACCCCACCCCCCCAAAACTCCCAGGTCATGGTGCCCATAAACCTCCAAATTCATCTCTGGAGCTTAAAGCCAGCATGGTTCAAAATACAAGGATTCCAGTCTTCTCACACTGGCAGTCATTACAGTTCTTTGTCAAAAGGACTTAGGTGATATGAACCAAAAGTAGATTTGATCAGAAATACTCACTTTGTGCACAGACTGTTGAGATGTAATGTGCAGACAAAGCCACGAATGATGAGTAGAACGGTTCATAATGTTTGTCATGATGCAGAATCTCCTTCTCACTGAAACGCACAACAAGACTAATCAGAAGCTTTAAATCAATACAAGTAAATACTAATCCAACAGGAAAAGATTTGCAGTAGACCAATTCAGTAATTTCAATTTAGTTAAAAATTGAACTGCTGGGGATACTCAGCAGGACAAGCAAGTACCTATGAAGAGAAACTGTAGTAATGTTTCAAGTCAAAGGGATTCAGTGAGGGTGAACTCGTTTACGAGTCATGGTAAGAGGGTACTTTCAAAATGTCCAATCCTAAATGTTGCAGGGATCCCCAATGGCCTCCACCAAGGAGTTTTTCTGAGTATCCTTGGTGCTAAATGGTCACGCTGATGTCAAAAAAAGCCACTCTCAACTCTCTTGCAGTTTACACTTCCACTCATGTCTGGATCAGGAACATTATGAGATGTGGAGCTGAGTGAATCAGGAAGAACATAACTGTCCATGAGTTGAAACGTCATTGATGAGTAGCTGCCATATGACAGCTGATGATTTTTTGGTTGATGTTTGGTAAAAGTTCAATAGGGCAGTAATTTTTCCAGTGGCAGAATCAGCAAACTGTGATACCAAATCTTGTCTGTTGGTAGAATTAATGTCTGCACAGAATCTTGCTTCCTCTCAATGTGATAGATTGAACTTTTTTCCCTTGTTTGTTGTTAATCAAATTAAGTGTTCACATTTAAACTAGCTCAAGTTCAACAGACCGTGACGTGTATAAAATTCATGGCATTGAGGTTGTCTTTGTTTTTTCTTACAATTTTCATTGCGAGTTCTTCGTGTACTCATCCATGTGAATGTGATAAAGATGTGCGAATGCCCAAGGATAATATACAAATATAGGCAGTTTGTGCAGATGACTGGACCGCTTTTTGATAAGCTATTGTATAAATGATCTTGTTGTAAATCTAGATTTTTAAGAGACTTTGGTGCACTGTACATTCACGACTGCTTATTTGCAATGAAGAAATCCTAATTCTAGCACGCTCCTGACTCTGAAGTGGTTGTGTCCTTCAACAACTTGTTTTCGTCAACAGTGTAGGAGAGCCCCCGGAGACAAAAGATACAAAAGGGGAGCATTATTTGGTTTTATGCATCATAACAGCCCGATTAAGGCAGCTGCTGCCTCACAGTGCCAGAGGCCTGGGTTCAATCCTGACTTGTGTGGCGTTTGCACATTCTCCGTGACCTTGTGGGCTTCCACTGTGTGCTCCAGTTTTCTCCCATGGCACAGGCAAATGTATAAATGGGTCACTGAACAGCAAATTGGTTGTGGTTGGAAAAGACTGCCAAGTTGCTCAGCAAGGAATCTGGCTGGGCAGGGATTCAGCTCAAGTGGATGCATTAGTGACTCACTGAGGAAATGTGCTTCTGTAAAGGGAAGCATGTGACTATTCACTCAGAATAGTGCATGATTTTATGGCATCTTCGGCCCATAGGAGTTTCATGAAGTCAGGAGGGGACAGCATTAAACTTGCATATGTATGGAAGATGCCTTCAGGCTTTCTACCAAGGTAGCAGTGGTCAAACGGAAGATGCACCAGAAAGCAGAGGGCCAGGGACAAGAGGGAAATGATTATGCAGACTCCACTACGCTAGTTTCCTCAAAACCAGCCCCAGTCATGTCCATACGGCCTGAATAAGGAAATATTGTAAAATCACGAAAGTGTCATGGGTGAAGAAAAGGAAGTAGAGACAGAGGGAAGCAGGAGAGATTGTTGAAAATCAAGAGTACAGAAGCTCGAAACACTCAGCAGATCAAGCATCTGAGAAAAGAGATTTAATGCATCTCTGATAGGGCGAGACCAAGAGTGTCAAGGGAGACGCAGAAGGAGAACCTGCTCAAAGGAACATAAAAGCTATAAAATGAGGACAGTGAGAGAGTGAGGATACAAACAAAGGAACGTAAAAGTTACAAAATGCAGAACTGCAAGACACCCCCAGTACGTCAGGCTGTGCTCATAAAGAGAAAAAGCCAAATCAACATCATAGCCTGACTGGTCAGTTCGGATGCAGACAGAAAGATCCCCGAGGTTGCAGAATTTGATGGCAAGGCCAGAAGACGGCAATATGCCCAGATGGAAGACAAGATGCCATTCCTCATGCTTACATTAGGCTTTTTTTTAAAATAACAATCAGGAGGCCACACCCAGATAGGCTAGAACAGAAGTGGAATAGAGAATTAAAATAGCAGACAGCAGGATATTCAGGTTGCCCCTGCAGACTAAATGCAAGTGTTCTGCAAGGTGGTCATCCAATCTGCATTTGGTTTCTCCATTATAGGGAACACCAAATGCAGTACACTAGGTAGGATAAAGGCTGTTTGGGTTCCTGGATAGTGGGAAAGGGAGGGGTAAAAGAACCATCTCTCGCCATTCCATGGAAAAGTGCCATGAGAAGGGGAATGTTTGCTCAAGATGAAAGAGCAGACCAAAGCATCATGAAGGGAAGAGCCCCTTGAAATGCTGAAAGGGGAGGGGAAGATGTAGCTGATGGCCAAATTTCATTGGTGGAAATTGAAACTCTCGTTTATGTGGAAAGTCTCATCAAAAGGTGCAAATAACAGAGATAGAAGATATTAATCGAGTGAGAGCAGCAAGTGGGACAGACTGCATACTATGTGTATTTAGGCAGAATTTGCTGAGGATCTATCTAATATACCAAGGAAAACATAACACATTGTATTTGCTGGGGAAGGGCTATTTGTAGCCAGCATGTCATTACGCATTGTTAGAAATGTTTAATATGTGCACAGCATAACCCTAGGAAGTACACATCAGAAACCAGTCCAGACCAAAAGGCCCTTGGGAAAATTTGCAAATTGCTTTTACAGAGCCCCTGCCTAAGAGCCAAGAGAAAACTTAACAACGAGTAATAATGGATCAGTCTATTAGGTAGGTAAAGGGTCCTCCATCATGAAATCATGCTGCAAATACAGCTGCCAGAGCACAGGCAGAGTTCCCCTTCAGATAGGTTTCAACCAAGGAAGCCATACAGACTGCTCAAAGTCAAACAGAGATGTCACATAGTCCCTGAGCTCAGGCACTGGGGAGTGTATAAATCAAACTGCTGCCTCAGAAGCAATTACAAGTCAAAGTCAAATTTATTGTCATATGCACAGGTGCAATGAAAATCTTACTTGCTGCAGCATCACAGGCACATATAATCATAAGCAGCATTCACCAGAAACACAAATTAAACAAATAAAACAATTTTTACAAGAAAAAACACAATTAGAACAAAAGAACAAAGTCCATTTTAGTGCAAAGTGATCAAACTGGTCATTGTATGGGCAGAAATTGGTTGAATGTGCTGATGAAGTTACAGGTACCTAAGCAAATAGTAAGAATGACTCCTTATGGACTAATAAATGGAAGTTCATTGGAACCCCTTGAGTTACTGGTGAAAAGTATTATGTATTATATAATAGAACTGTGCAAGTATCTTAATTTATGAAAGCAGAAGCAAAACAGTGACAAGAATCTGATGATAGAGATAGACATGAGTGGGAATTTAAGTTAGATGAGTGCTCTGAGGATGGAGCCGAACGTAAGAGTCATGCCACACAATCCTGGTCTATTGCTAGATATAGCCTCGTACAGTCCAGAGCAGATGGAAACATAGGCATCACGTTAAGCTATATGACTTGCCTTCTGTTTCTGATACCTGGAAGGTCAGCAGTAGATCACTTCACAATCTCCAATCAGATAAACTACAAGAGCAACTGCAGTATGGTGAATAGCAGGATCAGTGATCACCCTCTCAATGATCAAGACTGCATGGCAAGTGCCTACTGCGCACATCAACAAGGACACCTATCTGGATCCTAGGCAATACATGAAGTTATCTCTAAAAGAGGAAACTCAAAATAAGATATGGCATTGAAGCAGAAATTGAAACTTGCAATGTCTGACATTAAATCAGTATTAAATGAAAGTTGTTTTAATTCAACCACTGTTATGAACTTGCTTTTGTATCAGGCAGTCTATATTAATGCATTTTATTTCAATGACTGCAACCTGAGAGCTCGTTTTTCAGACTGGCTCCTCCTACATCCAAGCACACAAGTTTTGTCAAATAAGGAACTGTAAACTCAATTAGAAAATAAAGATACTAAATCAACTTTTCAGAACAAAAACAATGAGCTGGGAAAACAATAGTTCTTTTCCAAATTTCAGTTGAAGAATTTCTGCCGTAGTTTAAGAATAAGTGTCTTTCAAAAGCATCCACAAGCTATACGAAATTCTAATCATTATCATCTTTCTTGTACATAATAGCAAAGTTTTGTTAATGTGACAATTTCTATCTTTTTTTGCAGTTATCTGACAAAACTTAGAGGAGTCTGAATAAAGAATTGCAAAATGCCATAATTTACTTCATTTGTTCACAGGAATGTGTGCTCTCTTTCTTTGATGTCTTGTTTTATCAGTTAGTAAGTATTGATTTGAATTAACAGTGGAAGGAATACAGACTGGAATTCCACAATCCTAATATTGATAAAACTTGTGTGTAATTCCATTAAATATTGTGGGCAATGCAAGAGCCTCTCATTCCAGATACAAGGTTCTGACATATTACTATATTTTTGATTTGAATGCTTCTTTCCCTTAAAGGGATACATGTTACTTGTTAGCTTTGTATTAATTAGTTAAATTTTAGCTATTGCTTGTTTACTATCATTCCTTTTAATGTAGTTTCCCCATCTACCACTGCTAACTAACACCTCTGTACATAGCTTAGACCAAAATAGCTCTTCCCTCAGTTTCTCTACATGCAGCACTGATCTAGAAAGTCACATCTTACACTATAAAATTTGTTCTCCACACTGGGTCTGTTAATTTGGTTTACCCAGTCTACATGTCGATTAAAGTCCCCAATGATTATATTGCTACATGCATCTCTACTTTCCTGATTTTTACTGTCCTACACTACCATTACCTTTGGGGTCCTTTCTACAACTCCAAACATTTTCACATCCAGTCATTTCTTAGCTCCATTTAAACTGATTCTACTTCCTGAATTCCTGAGCTGTTGTCCTTCTTCTCTACTGTCTTTATCCCATTCTTTAATAAGAGTGGCACCCCACCTCCTTTTCCATTTTGCCTGTCTTTTCTAAAGTTCAATCATGGAATAATTAATTCCTAACCTTCATCTCTTTGCAAACGCATCTCTAATACCTATTAGATTATGCCCGTTTTAACAATTAATTCACCTATATTGTTATTAATGCTGCATGTATTCAAATAAAGGGCTTTCAATTTTGTTTTAATGATAAAATCTCAATATACATATTTTCAAGTTCTGCAAAAATGTTTTTAAATGAATATTTTAATATCAATTACTAAAGGGTGATAAATGTGAAAAAATATAAAATTGCCATGTACATCATCTTGTGTGATGCATGCAAAGTCTTTCTTACTAAAAAAAAATGGATAATGCCACATAGAAGCATTGACATAACCCTGTTCCAGCAATCAATTTGGTCACGCTTCTCAATCCCATTACCTGCCTTTGCTTTGTAATTCAATTCCCTCAACAAGAAAAATCTATGATCTCACTGCAAATTTCAATCAAAATCCAGCCTAAAGGATAATAAATGTAACTGCTGCTACATCTGTGTTCTAGTCAACAATTTAAGTGCGACAACACTGACCTCCCTCATTTGCATTTTGCAGACAACATATATTTGCGTAAACTCATTTCCAAATTACACATGATATCTTCAACATTCTTGCTCAGAAATGAAGATCAGCAATTGAAATCCTCCAAAATGTAGACAGTTAACATCTCCACAACTAGACATATTCTAGAGCCTGCCTGTATCAAACATTACAGGAAAGGGTGGCAAGGGATGGATAGGACAAAGGGAATATTTCTGGATGAATTGCATCCACAGCACCTTCTTAAAGTTCTCGTCACTACCAGTCATATTTCCAATGATACACTAAGACTGCAAACTATACTTATTCATCTACTGAATACAATTCTCCACAATGAGTCATCCAAGTCTCCAGAATCCTAGTTTCAGGTGTTCTGAAGTTGTTGGAGAGAATTTTCACTTTAACGCTATTCAGAATTTCAGGACAAAGTTTTTTCATGCTTGGTGAACTGGAGTCATAGTTATACTGTAGGAACCATGGCAGCCAATTTGCACAGCCGGGTACCACAAGCAACAATGAAATAATTGACCATCCACTTTTCATTTAATGATATTGGCTGAGGAACAAATGCTGCCTAGGGCATCAGGGAGAACTCTCCTACCCTTTCTCATGGTAGTGCCACACATTTTTTTTTAAATCCATCACAAAGCGATGGGGCCTCCATTCTGCGACTCATTGGGCAGTGTGAGCATTAGTATGAACTGCACAGAAGTAACAGGATGGATTTACTGTTCAAATCTCTGGACACACAATGTATTGACAGTTTCACTCACTCATTTTATTTGCAGTAATATTGCCATCCAGTATTAATAACAATGTACCCTTATTTAAAAAAAAAGTTATGCTGAAAATTAGTGGATCAAGATAGCACCTAAAGAACTTATTTTACTCCTGCTGACCTGCTAATGTGCAAGATAATGAAGGCCCATATGCTAGTGGTCACAGCACCACATTGGTTAGTAAAGCCTCACACTCTGACCAACCGTAACACTTTGCCCTAGGGAGGCAGCAGGAACTCTCCTCATATTTTGAGTTGCACCATTTTATTTGGTTGGGTACACAACACCAACAATTTTGTTAACAATCATTGCAGATGAAGTGTAACTTCTCTCATCAATGCACCCAAAATCAATCAAGTATAAATATTGCAGAACAAAACATTTTCCAACTTAATCCCAGTCTGTAATCATATCTCCACAGACGGCTGTGCAGAGAAATCTCATCATATTACTGAGGCTTATTATGTCCACTGTCTGTAGAGAGTGATTAGGCAAGAAGTGAATTCCAATTGCACTGCAGAAAGGCAAATCCAGGCAATATGACAACAGCAAGCATTTAAATCCAGTTACAGGATATAGATTATGTACTCAGAGGAGAAATGGCTTATTTATTTTACTCCACATTTCCAGCACATGAAAATACAAGTACACAGCAGATACTGTTGAAAGATCGCTGACCTGAAACATCAACTGTTTCTCTTGCTGCTGAGTTATAGCATTTTCAGTTCTTGTCATAGCATATTTCTCAGGAAGCATCACATAAATAACAGCTATCACTTGGATTTCACTTAGATGGATTGCTACAAATTGCCAGGAAATGGGAATGCATCTAGAGTCTTCAGGTCTGTACGTCAATAAAAAATTTATCAAATATTTTAAAAGGGAGAGCAGTTTAAGATAGTACTGTTCTTGGATAAAGGTTTTTATTTTTAAAAAACAAACCTCCATCTCAATCCTCGAGTATGTCCTGGACCACTGGTAAAGAAACACAACGGAGATGACAACATAACAGTATAGAGATGGTAGAGAAGTGGAAATGAAAGTATCGATTCAATAGACCCCATAAAATCTCTTAGCATTAAAACAAACACAGGATAGCAAACTTCTATCATTGCCCTCCCTCAGTTCTCCTCCATGTTGCAAACCATGAAAACGCTAATGACTGGAATTGTATCCAATCTCACCCCTAGAACATCGCTGCTGGAGATTCACAAGGCATCTTCAGCTGATCCATTAATGACTTTTCACAAGATCAGAACTAGGGATGCACACTAATATTGTCTTCAGTTCCATTCAAAGCTCATCTAAAAATTTAGGAGTGTCTACAAACACCAAAGCTTGAGCATTATTCAGACTTGGACTTTTACGTGGAAAGTCACAGCTGCAATACATGCCACTTTCATCATGAAAGTGTAATCACTGCAGCTTGATATTCAGTAGCTTCACTGTCACCAAATCCCCCATTATCAACAGACAGGGATGACCATTGACCAGGATCTAGATATGTGTCTTCAAGTGCACGGTAAACACTTGATCTTGTAAGACAAGTGGCTTCCTTCCTAACTCTACAAAGGCTTTAAACAACTACAAGGTGCAAGTCAGAAGTGTGATGGAATACTTTGAGCTTGCCTGGACGAGTGCAGTTCCAACTATAAGTTACAAAAATAGTGCAAAGCAGTCTGCTTGATTGGCACCTTATATACCACCCTTAACATTCACTACTTCTAACATCACCACGGAGTGTATCATCTACAAAATCCATTTCAACAACTCACTTCTTCTAAAACACAACCCAAATCCTTACAAGGCAGTAGGCACATGGGAACAACACCATTTGCCACACAACATCCTGACTTGTAGATACATTGTTATCCCCTCAACATCAATGCATAAAAGTCCTAGATCTCGCCACCTAACAATATTTTGGGGAACTTCACCCGAAGAAATGCAGCAGTTCAGAGAGACACTTAACTTCAGTTGCCAGGCCAATTATGGCTAAGCATTAAAAATGAGCATCGCCACTAATGCCCACATTCATCATATAGAACAAAAACATAACTGCACTCACAAAACGATCTCAACTAACAGCACAGCCTACCAGGTTCAGACAGGCAGGTATGCCAGGCTCTAACTATAGGCTGATCTACAGCCCTTTTAGATAGCATAATTTTTTTTAATTTTATTTACAGCGTGGTAACAGGCCCTTCCGGCCCAATGAATCCGCGCCGCCCATTTTTAAACCCAAATTAACCTACCCGTACGTCTTTGCAATGTGGGAGGAAACCGGAGCACCCGGAGGAAACCCACGCAGACACGGGAGAACGTACAAACTCCTTACAGACAGTGACGGGAATCGAACCCCGATCGCTGGCGCTGTAGTAGTGTTGCGCTAACAGCGATACAGGACATGCCCTCTTTACGTTACTACCATCAGGGAGGAGGTGCAGGAGCCTGAAGACCCACACTCAACATTACAGGAACAGCTGCTTCCCCTCCACCATCAGATTTCTGAACAGTCCATAAACACTACCTCATTATTCCTCTTTTGCACTATTTAATTTTGTAACTTATAGTAATTTTTATGTCTTGCACTGTACTGCTGCCACAAAACAACAAATTTCATGACATATGTCAGTGATAATAAACCTGATTCTGACAGCAGCTGTCCTGGAGCAAACCCCAATGCTCATGACTCCTCCAGCTCAGAAACCCAAGGCACTTATAAATATAACTGTCAGTGTATATTTTGTGATTGCACAGCTCCAAATGAACAGGGAGACTTTATACAAGAGGGCCAATTAAAGACATACATCAAAAATATGAAAGGATTCAGAAGGACGGTTAGAATATTCAGTAAAACAGGAACAACAATTAACTTTCTGATGGCATTGCTCTTTAGTCCAAGAACACAAAAGGTTTCAATATTATATTAAAAATTCAAAGCTTGCCAAATTGGAAGATTGTGAAACAAGTGATTGCAAATTAGAAGACAGAAACTGGGGATAAAGAGAGACAATGACAGGAAGGATGTGATCCTGGTGTTCTCAAGGGATCTGTGTTAAGGCTTTTACAAAATCACAGAATGGTTACAGCCAGAGATGGCAGTTATTCAGCTATTGGTTCTGTACCTCCCTATGCAAGAGCAATCCAGCAGGACCCACTTCCCTGCTATCTTCCCAAAACCCTGTAAAATTCTTTCCTTTCAAAAATTTATCCAGAATGTAATTTGCTTCATGACCACTCATGGAGAAAACGGGTGAGGCTGAGAGGAAGAGGAATTGACCCTGATCCCCATCCTTTTGTAAACTATCCTCTTTGGTTTCTCTAACTCTACTCTCTTTCTCAGTAATAGTTAATTTTTAAACTTTTCCTACTTCTGATGAAAAACTACTGACATATAATTAAAGCAAATTTTCTCTCCATTGATGCCGTCTGATCTACTGAGCTTTAAACAATAGAGAAAGATACTCAGTGATGCAGACACCCCTGGTTTACTCCATTCATTTGTGGCAAGCTTCTGGAAAGATAATATTGGGAGGGAAACAGTGTAAATTCTCAAATACTAGGCACCTAAATGTTTAAATTACAAGCAGAACCTCATACATTTGGCTCTCGTCAGTTTGGAAGATCATGAAGGGTGATCCAACCAAGGTGCAGAAAATCATAGACGGATTTTGATAGGACTGTTTACGTCTGGCGAACAAGCAATAAGCGATAAACAGCTCGTTTCCAGTAAATCTTACCCACCCCACCGAACTTTATCCTTCTACACCAGCTTCCTGAATCTTCCCCGTGTCTAAGTCCCGACTACTGGCGGCCGTGACAAGCCATCTTAGTTCCAGAAATCCCTTCCCTGAACCCCTCAGCCTCCCTCTCCCCCTTTGACCTTCGTCAAAACCACATCTCTGGACATCCCCGCGTTTCTGCCACTGATCGTAGTCCAAATGTAATTAGTGAAGCGCTCTGGGATATAGCTTCACATCGATACTGTTTACGTACAAGTTATTATATGATGAAAATAGCATAAGGGGGCGGAGTATTGGACAGGCCGAAGGGATTGAGGTGTATCAATCCCAGGCAATGAGGGGTGCGGTTTATATAACACCGCGGCACCTCCCCTCATTTCCATCACATTCTAGAAAGTTCGCGGCTGTTGGTTTAGGCCGAGGGATGTACGGCTGCTTCCTGACGTTTGCCTCAAACATCCCATTAGAATCAAAGACCGAATGTACAGCCAGTGGCCTCGTCCGGCCACAGAAGCCCCAAGGCCCAGGGTCGGGGCTGGGGCTGAGCCACTCGGCTTGCCTCTTTCCCTGGCCGTCCACAGAGCACGGCTTCCCAACGTTACCTGTTTATGACCGAGCTGAAGAGCTGAGCGATGTCTCGTGGCTCAAAGGTGGAATAGGAAGCAGCGAGAAGCGGGCGGACGGCGGCACTCCAGTCGGGATCGGGCTCCAGGGCCGAAGCCGAGTTCAGCGCCATCTTCCGTGGGCCGACTGGTGCAACAGACTAAACGCTCCGGGAAGAACCACGCGCAGGCGCGTTACAACGCGGGTACGCAGCGCAATCGGATCCGGAGTGCTGATGCCCAGTGAATCACGAGGTGTTCCGGTAATCCTGGCCAGTGGGCACTCCAAATAAGTCCCACTCGCCCAGAACAAAAAAGGGGCCAATCAGGTTTCGACTCCTTCCCCCATATTTTAAACTTTGTTAATATTCATCTTTCCTCTTTGGTACGTTATCTTTCAAAATCCTGACATTAAAAACAAAGATCAGGTGGTATGGATAACCTCCTAGTACACAGTTTGTTACAACTGAATTGTACAAAGGTACCTCGAACCAAACGTAGTCAAAACTAAGAATTCTATGCAAATAACAGGAAAGGAAGCAAATGACATACAAATATTGCTAAAAATAGGAATATTAGATTACTAGTTGTGTCAAATCTACAACCCAGGTAGGCCCTTGGTCTGTAACACTTTTTATTATCCACACCACTCTTCCCACTCTTTTTTCCACCTCCTCCATCCAATTCTACTCTTTAACACATGCTAATACAGAGAGAAAAATTCTAATTGGGTTTTGAAGTTAATTGCCCACAGTTTTGCATTTACATCTAGGCCAGTAGATTGTTCATGAGACAAGAGAACTGATTACACTCAAGTCACAAGTGAATTTTCATTTGTTTGTTTTTCCTCCCTCTGAAATACTGGCTATAAATCTATAAATGCTTCTTACATCACCTGCTAAATCTCCAGATTTAAACTGGAATCTCCAGTAGCATATGAAAATTTCAATGCTCTGGGAACTGCGGCAAACACTGAGTCATTGTGGACAGAAAGGCCTACCATCTACAGTTGCACTGAAGCATCCAAGATTGTGGTTTTGCATTTGCCTATTTTAGGCAAAAAGCCTGTGGCTTGAAGGTCTCAGGGTCAGTTATACATTAAAATTCCTAAAATACATCTTATCTGAGAAAAGATTCAAGGTGAAATTCACAAACAGTAAATATGAGTTTTCATGAATATACTCACTTTCGCATCATTTAGCTGTTGGCCTTGGTTCATTGATAAAACTCAAAATTCAAGGATTGAGGATTCTAATCTGTATCAAGAATTTAGCATGTAATCTAATGTGAGAGTTTAGGGTAGTATTGAGAGAGTATTGTATTGTCAGCAGTCCCATCAGCTCACTCAGGTGAAAACAAATGATCCACTCCACTATTTGAAGACCAAAGATTTCCACAGGTATCTGACCTACACTCAATCAACATGCCAAGAACAGTTATTTGTCTCATTGTTCTTTGTGGGACCTTGCCGTTTCACAGATGTGTTAAACTTGGTATTTGGTTTACAAAATACACAATTCATGTTAATGACAATTAAAAGTCACAATCACTGCAGCAGCACCCAGCCATTGTATTAAATGGCAGGACATTTATAACCTACATAAAATGTTATAAATTTATAACCCCAAAATTAGAATAAAGATCAAAAGCACTGTAACCCACAGTGAAGAGAAACAGTGATGATCTATGACATGATTGTACAAATATTAAATGTCAGACAATTTGGAAAACAGCATTACTGTTGATTTTGTTGTTTCCCACCTCAAATATAACATTATCCACAACTAAAGATGAAGGAAACAAAGTTCAATGTCACAGTAACATTTTATTTAATGGTTTCAAAAACAATATCTCAAACATAAATTAATATTTCTATTTAACAAATTTCAATGCATTAATTTTTAGGTGTTCAGTATCAATGTTTTTGATGTGGCTGTACTTGAATTTTAGGCAAAGGACAGAGTAAAACACCTAACTAGGAAAAGGTTACAACTATCATTCGAACCCTCCATTTCCTGCAAAACAGTGATGAAACTTGGGCAAATAATTAGAATGTCAGATATTCACAAAGATCTGGCTTAAATTCTGTTAATTCACTCATCCATTGCACATTTTAAGTTGACTCTAAATGCCTGTCAAGGTCAGATTTTCAGGAGTCAAATATTAAACATCCAAAATAGTTAAAATCCTCTATTCCTATTGTACACCTTCAAACGTCAAATTTTTCAAGATTTTTTGCTTTTCACACATTTGTTAGGTGGAGATGCACTCACTCAATTCAAAACTGCCTCACACACCAACTTGGCAATAAAATAAAAAAAATTAACTACTGTTTTCAAATTCTCGCAAGAATCAATCAACAGTCCCGCATCAATTACCTCAAATATTATCAACATGCAATTGTAAATTTTTCTTATCATCTCCAGGAAGAGGCAAACGTAACCATGTCACTAAAAGATGCAAGTCAGTAGTTTATTGTCCAATTTAGGTGTAACTGGGGCTGCAGATAATGCTGAAGGGTGGAGGGTGCTGCAGGGGAACAAAAAGCTCTTCAGCATCACCTAGTGGCAGGGCTACAACATGGAAAATCCAGCTCTTTCCAAAACAGTCAATGTCCTGCCTCACAGATGAGAGTTAGACCAAAGGGACATCGTCAGAATGATAGACAAAAAGACCAAGGTTTTCTGTCCAATGACCGACAAGGAAGCTAGTGTCCAGCATTCATATTTATAGGGAACCTGAGCTAGAGGCAACATCCATCTTCAAATAAAGTATCAACCAGTTCTAAAAATGCAGCAGAGGCTAAAGATTTAAAGCAGAGCACCAGGTAACATTCAAATTCAGCTGTCATTAATTGTTACACATTACTTTCAAAGGTTCCCCTTTCATCTCCTAGCCATTTTGCAGGAACAAAAATATCTTTCATCTCAAAAAAAATTCTGATCAATAGAAACACAAATTAATTTTTACAACAATGAAACCAACTTTTGTTAAAATCTGCTCATGAAAGTGTCCATCACTCTGTTTCCGATCAAGAGTGTGTTACCAAAAATATACATAGTATGTACATGGGCGCAAGAGCATTTGGGTCCCTATTAACATTGCACCCATCTTCAGCTCCACTCAATGAGGAGACAACTATTCTCTTCCAATCTGATGACATCTATCGCCAGGCTCGATTCAAAAGCTTCACCTGCGCAAGGCGCTTTGTGATCATGGTTGTAAAAACCAGTCCAAGGAGAACGCTGCTGATAAGCACGTAATCATAATCATCTTTTAAAACATCAAATTGCTTTGATGGATAAACTCGGGTCTGGAAGATGTCCAATCCATAGACAACAACCTGAAACAGACAAAACATGCTCATTGGTTAGATCTAGGGTGCCAGTGATTCTCTTCCCACTGCAACAAAGCTCTGGTTGGGCTCAGCTCATCAAGGGAATGGTTGCACTAAATACCTGTCTTCTTCCAAGGCCTTTATCATGCCTGGAGAAGGAACACACAGCATCTACTTGTATGATTGACGACTTCCACCATGTCAAGATATAGAATAATCTACTATAATTGTGTGCGCTACTGAAATCCTGACTTAGCCAAGTGAATTAATGTTACAGGACCATGAATGAAGTCTGAAACATTAAAACTCCCTATATTCAACTGTGGACAAGTGATTTCAGCTCAGCAATAAAAATAAACGGATATACATAACACATGGCATAGTCTGAAGACAAACAGTATTTAACGTAAAGCTGCCTTTGATACCAAGTGCTCACAATATTTTATTTACCTTGTGGATTAAGATCGATGCTGTTAACAAAAGCAGTCAATGAGAAACTAACAGTGTTACTGATGGCCAACGTAAAAGCAGCATTGCAACAGTTAGACAAGTAGTAATGCACAAGTACACGTTACAAAATGGAGAATAGTCACATATTGGGACATGCCACATTCCATTTCTGTGGTCTCAGACAGAACTGACTAGTTGGACTTCTGCTTGTTGAGCTAGATACACAAGGCCACTGAATACTAAGGGCTATTGTTCTGGCTCAGAGTCAATGAACAAGGTGTCTGTGAGCATGCCAAGACGACCCATAACTATCTATTATCTGTCCATAAGATGGCTAAACTGTCCCCATATACCTTATTAGACACCTGGTTGGGTACGCATGCAATCAATTGTTAATATTCTTGGTCTGTAGCAATTGGGAATGAACTGGAAAAGAGGTACAATAATAGATGCTTTCCTGTTCTCCAGCGGTGGTTGCCTGTGATTTTCAGTGGTTCTTCCCACCAGTGTATATACTTTAAAAATAAAACCTTTAGTGCTTGAAACAGACCTGGGTCCCATGTGATTCTTAAATTGTTCATTTCCACTAACATACTAAACCCCAGTTTGGCAATCACACCCCTGGTCAACAACTACAACAAACTAGTTCTATGGCTGGCTGCAAAAGAACCAGGCTCATGGGCATTAACGGTCATCGCCTATTCTTATAAACTGTCAAAGATTGACTGAAAGCAGGCTATTACACACTCACAAGGCAGGTGGACTCCAGACCAGATGGAGCCGTGTAAATCCCCCGTACTCTGGAAACAGATTGATTGTAGTTGATGTACCATTCTGATCGGATTGGTAGTTCTGGAGCATAAGGAATCAAATTCTCCTCTCTGAAAGAGACAACAATAAGGAGTTATAAAAAAACTGACTTAAAATTCTGGTGTTACAAAGCACCATGACAGGCTTAAAATAGGAGCACAGGAACAGGAGTAGCCTCTTGAACTTGTTCTACCATTCGGTGAGATCATGCCTGATTCTGTGACGTTTCTCCATATCTCTTAATTCCTTGGCTAAAAATCTAACTAATATCAATATACAATCAATATCAATTCCTGATTTCAGAAAGGGTCCTATTTCTGCCAACTTCATTCATGTAAACATGATTCTTAATTTCACTTACAAAAACCCAATTCTAATGTTTTAGGCCCACAATTTCTAGATTATTCCAATCTGCAAAAAAAAATTATCTTTAGCCAATTTCTATAAACCATTGCTCATACCTCTGCTGAACCTCCTAAATTCCAGAAAATGCATACCCTAATTTATGCAATCTCTCTATGTAATTCAGGTAAATCTTTTGAGGCCATTATATCTGTTTTTAAATGAGGTTGTACATGTTGTCTAACCAGCACATTTATAGCTAAAGCACAAGTTCTGTCTCCTATAAGACATAGGAGCAGAATTATGCCATTTGGCCCATCAAGTCTGTTCCATCATTCAATCATGGCTGATTTACTTTCCCTCTCAACCCCATTCTCCTGCCTTCTCCCCATAAAGGCCAACATTCCATTACCATTTATGATCATTTTCTTTACCTGTCTATGATCTACGTACTGAGACCTCTCAATTTCTTAGGCCTTCAGTTTTTAATCATTTTACCATTTACCAAGTATACTATCCTGTTCAGGTCCACAGAGGATGATCTCACATTCACCAGTTTTGCCATTTATTGCTGCCATCAACAATGTCATTGATAAATTTGGATATGAACTAGTGTCTAAAACACTGAATAGTTGTGGCTGTAACACGGATCCTTGAGGGATCCCACTGGTAACATCCTACCAATTATTCCTCCTGCCACTCAACCAATTACCTAGTGACATCAACAAATTGTCTTTAACCCGAGCTTCAACTTCAGTAAACTTTCTCTTATGAGGATATTGTCAAATGCTTTCTGGACATACAGGTAAATAACAGCCATGAATATTCTCCTTCAGTATCTTCAAAAAAATTCTTCTGATGTGACCCATCTTCACAAATCTATGCTGGGTCTCCCTGATCAACTGAACGTTTTCAAACTGTAAAATCATTCTATCCTTAATTATATAAACTGATAAATATAAAGCCAGGTGGATCAACTGAATTCTGTTCCACATTCACCAAATATACACCAACAGATACACAGATTTGATATTGGTTCTACCCACCTGCAGATCACAATTCCTGTACCAAACATGGGAGCACATCAACTTACCGGCTTTGCTCAGATGGAACTTCCGGGCGTCGAGGATCCAGAAATGCTTTTGGTAAAGAAAGAACGCCTCCAGAGTGCAATGCAACTGCCAGACAGAAAAGTACCCATTAGAATCAAAGATTAATTGGGGAACACAACAAGTCAGTCCAACTCCATCATTTCCTGGTAATATAGAATGGTAGAATCCTATTACGATGATAGATTTATTCAGCCTATCATACCAATGCTGGATCTCTGAAACGTCTATCATTTTACCACAACCCTTTTAACATTTTCCCTCTCAAGTATTTATCCACGCTTAAAAGTTTGAACAGTTTTC
Organism: Pristis pectinata; assembly: GCF_009764475.1. Lineage (NCBI taxonomy): Eukaryota > Metazoa > Chordata > Chondrichthyes > Rhinopristiformes > Pristidae > Pristis > Pristis pectinata. The sequence continues at coordinate 16,888,462 of NC_067430.1, forward strand.
ATTTTTTAAATTTCTGTTGAAGCAATTCATTTTCTGGCATCCAATGCAAATAAAAGCAATTCTAAACTCTCTCCTGGTTTTCTTCAATAATCTATTGGACATCCTCTAAATCTAGCAATGCAGTTGGTTTAGCCTACTTGCTTTATCAAACCTTTCATAACTTTTTAAACTCTTCTACGCATCTGTCAGGTTCTAATTTCTCCCTGTAATAAAAGTCGATCAATCTTGGGATCATCTCAACAAATCACTTCTGCACCCGATCCTTGGCTTTGACATCACAATATTCTAACTGCAGCAAACAAACCATTAGTAATATACGGAAACTTAAGAAATTCAGGAATTCAAAGCCAGGACACAACAAATCAATAATCATTTAGCTTATAGGGATGCCTGGCTTTTTAATCCACACGAGGGAAAAAAAAAATCAAACATTCAGCAGAACATACATTACAGTAACTGGGCCTGTAAGACCCCACTCACCATCTCCCCATTATGTGCCTAGGAAAGATCTTCTACTTACTCAGCAGGTGGCGGCTGGTGATCCCTTTCTCTGTGATTGTGGATTCCACCAGACTGATGGCTGATGGAAATATATAGGACTGCTGAAAGATGATGGGTGAGAGAGGACGGTCAAGCGAGCTGAATGCTGTGCTGTTGTATTGCTCTGTTCCCTCATATAGTTCCAAAACGGTCATCTCATTCCTCCGGGATTTTGTGTTCCAGTACTTGTACTGGTAAAGGAACAGCAGACAACAGAGTTAAGAATGAGTCATACGTTGTAAACCCAGTCTATACAGTACCAAAGAACTAATTAGATTAAACTGCAGCAAAGGAACAGTGGACGAGAACAAGCTGTTCAAGAAAAGCAACTGAACAGCTGGTGAGATAATGGGAATGGAGATGGGGAAACCCAACGTAGTGATCATTCCAAAAAAAGTCTTGTGTCCACCGTTAGTAGAAAAAAAATTACACTCACAGCTAAGACTTAGGTGCAGCTCACACAAATCAGATGTGGGAACTTATTGCACTAATAAGTGTTGCATTTCATTAACACTTGGTTTACTTGAAATTGAAAACTTGTATGTAGAATCAAAAGATTAAAAATGTACAACAGTGTTTAATTCCAGATCCAGATGTTCAAAATCCTCATTCAGCTTTTTCTCCACTTTCAATCACTATCTAGAAATTCTCATTGGAAACATGCTCAGCTGGATCTCAGTTGAAGGGATCGAACTCGGTTGTAAGGCCCACCGCAGCCAACTTGGACACTAATGTGACATTTTATGCTTCTGCAGAATATTTCACATAGAGAAATATTTCCATACATATACAGTAGGAGGAAACCACAGATCATTAAAGGAGGAAGATGAAGGAGCAATTAAGCAAAAACGTTTACAGAGTGAGATTTGAATGGCTAAGATAGGCATATTGTGGAAGATGAACAGACATCACTATTTCCCCAATTTACTATATTCTCCATCCTTACCACCACCCAGTTCTCTGAATGCACAACATTAACGGGTCCCCTTGCTTTCCGCTGCACAGACTCGTGAATGATTCGTCCAGTCACCCCGTCAATAAGGTAGACACAAATGAAGGTGCGTTCATGGTGCGTATCTGTGCTCTCAGTCACCACTGCCAACAAATTAGGATTCAGATACTGGAAAACAAAACTCAGACATCAGGGAACACAGAAAAGAATCTGACAGCTGGTAAATAAATCATGAAATTAGGCAACTATAAACAACACAAAATAGTTACAAATCATGACCACAGAATCTTGTTATAATAATCTCACATTCTCATCAGAGATTGGTCAACACATCAATTGTAAAACAAGGGATTATCTGTTGAGGTTTATTAGAGAATGAACAGTGAGCCCCGGTTGTACCATGTTTGATTGATCAATTGAACAGCAAAGTGAAATTCATTCTCATTTACCCTATCGGGAGAATCATACAATGCAACAAGAGCAACTGCTGTGCATTGCCGCAGTTAAAGGATCCTACCCCATTTTGTTCATTCAATGCTGTGCATTGTTTTCTATTTTGCAATGCCAGTCCATTTTTACCTTTGTTTTACTATCTAGGGATACCAGGGTGCAGTTCAGAAAGATCCCAGATTTTCATTATCGCCAGCGTTCTACGTTTTAACAAGAGATCGAGAAAACAACTTGGACTAAATTGTAGGCTGAGAGCCATGGTGCATTTTTCCACATACACTACAGACAAGTGCATGCCATGGGCACATTCAAGTACTGCCTTCTATTCAAATTAAAACAGACCGACTTTTAATTCTATACAACTTCTAAAATGGCATCAACATGTCTAAAGCTAAAATACGAGGAAGGTTACAAAAAAAAAAGTGGTGTCCCTGTTGCCAGTACCTTATAAAGGACGCTCCGATCTCCCATGACCCGGCCCTGAGAGTGTACATGCTCATTCGACCGCTTTCCCTTCACAATCACTATTTTTTGTGTGTCTGTTGGAATCACCACTTCCCAAATTTCTTGCGTTCCAAGATCCTGCAAGGAAAGAAAGTGAATTGAATGATAATTAAACCACTCAATGGTAGAAAATCAATCTTCATTTCAACAGGACTAATTAGACAGAAGTTTTAAAAAAAAGAGCAAAATTGACCATGAAACTGCTATTAATTGTTGCACCAAACAACTAATTCACATATGCCCTTTTGAAAAGAAAACATCTCAACCTTAACTGGTCTGGAATATGGAACACAGAACAGTACCATACAGGCTGTTTGGCCCATGATGTCTGTGCCGACTAGGATGTCAAATTAAATTAATTCAATCTGCCTGTGCACATACAGAACAAAGAAATGCAACTCCAATCCCACACCAACTTGGTTACTCTTAAACCTTTCCTGAAGTAACCTAGTGAGCTTCCTAGTTATGCCAAACTGTTTCTCACATGCCAAGAATGCATTTTTAAACAACTATATGAGACTTTTATGTTAATTTCCTATATCAACTACTGCATTAACTGTCTACATACACACTCACAGCAAAGCAAAATGTGTTACATCCTGTTACGTATCCATTGTCCTGGATCTCAGAGGGCAGTATACTTGAGGGTAAGCTTTTACAGACACTTCAGTTTGTTTAAAAACAGGTTAAAACCTGATTACACTACCTTATGCAGACTGTATCCATTCAACTTTCCCCAAACAGGGTCCACCAAATAGAAAAAAATTACAGGGGCAGAGTTCTGTAGTTGCTGCAGGATATTTCTGCTTGAGGGAAAGACCGTTACCTGCCAAGGAGATAAAATAAAGAAGAGTCACCCTTCTCTGTTTTACAATGAGACAATATTCAGCACTCAGCTGGAATAGACAGATCACAGTGAGGGAGTCCAGAAGGCTGCAACATTCCCAGATGGAAGATGAGATGCTGGTAGTTAAGTTTAATTTTAGACTCGGTGGGAAAGCTTAAGAGACCACTGACAAATAGGTCCGAGTTAGAGTGAGATGGAGATTTGAAATGTCAGACAACTGGAAGCTCAGTCATCCCAGTAGACTAAATAAAGGCGCTGTGTAAAGCAATCACCCAATCTCATTTTGGTTATGGCTAATGCTAATGGCTTCATCAACAGTTCATCATCACAGCAATCCTGGCATCACCCATCCATCCCTCACCCACACTCACTGCAACTTAAAACTGACTTGTTCTCTCTCCCAGTTCTGGCAAAAGGTCATTGACCTGAAACATTAACTCTGTTTCTCTTTCCACAGATGCTGAGTTTTTAAATTTTCTGTTTTGGTTTCAGATTTCCAGCATCTGCTTTTTTTTATTGTTTTCAACGTCCTGTAACTGTTGTGCCACTGAGCCTAGTTAACAACATTATTTTATTCTGAATTACTACATTAAAAATAGCTGTCTCATGAGATCAGTTAGACCAACAATTTAATATCTTGAAATACATCACAATCAGCACTAATTATTAATGCTAGAAGGAAGAAGATCAGCCCAATTAACCCACTATCACAATCACGAGATTTGGCATTACCTTATGCTCATCATCAATTAGGAGCAGAACTTTAGCATAATCTTGGTCCACAATTGGAAGCAGCAAAGACTGAAGAATAGGGCGGGTCAAAGCTGGTGGATTGATCTGACTCCGCTTTCCAAAAATTGGATTGAAAACATGAAGAGAACTTAATCCAGTTTCCTGATTGAAGAGACAGAAAAGAAAATGGGAAAAGGGATAACATTTTAATCAATGTCAAAATACAATATGTCACGTTTTTAATTAAATTCCGTATAAAAAAGTAAGGACAGCACAAGTAATGAATGGTTCAGGAATGTGGCTTAGACAGATGTAAAATTGACTAGTTAAGCCACATTTTACAGAAGCAATATAAAACAAAGAAATAGGAGACATTAGGGCAGATCTCCAAAGATTAGTTAAATAGGTAGTTTTTTAACCATTACTGACAAGGCAGTTCTGATCATTTCCACATAATGCTTTCCACCCATATTCTCCTTCCCTCTCTCAAACCCATTTCTTTCAGTATATGCTCCAGACAAAACAAAAAATTTAGAGACCTAATACCATACTTTTAAATTCCAAACGATCCAGCCATTGGCCCATAATTCATCACAAATTTTTTTAGCTCTGATCTGATAACTTGCATCTTTTCTATCATCTGCACTGACTTTGTCTCTTCTTTCAACCTAGTCGCTCCTCCTGCGTACCTTTCCTTTCTTCACATTCTCTTGGGACTGAGGATTGCAAATCTGAATATCATCTACAGATTGGTTCAACCATCCATTCTCAGATATGGCTGAACCACAAGATATTTTTGGGTCCATTTCTAAAGCTGATCACTATTCAAAGAACAAGGAAGGTAAAATAACCTACTCTTTCTTCACCATAAAACATCCTCCTCTGCCTCCTCCACCTTCGCTTCCAAGGATTAAGGAGCTAAAAGACTATGTCACAAGGTCCAGTGTCATACATTTAGTTCCCTTTACCAATTCTCTCCCTTTGTCTAGTCCAAATCTCCCCAATGGTTCTCTGCTGTTCAGCCTCTGAATTTGAATCTATTTTTACATTGCATCCCATTTTTGCTTTGCATTTTCCAAGCACATTCTCCAGGGGGCCAACCTACTGCAATTTTAGTCTTATTCCAACCAAACTGCTCATCACTCAACATTTCTTCCTGGCATCTTTGTTTGCTGAAGTTTTTGATTCTCTCTCAGGCACTCTCCACAAATCCCCCTTCAAATCTTCTCTTAACCTACTCCTCCAAAAAAAATAACTATTTTTCACCCATCTATCATGCATCTCCAACATTTAACAGGTGTCTGGATAGGCACTTGAATGAGCAAGGCAGAGAGGGATATGGAATTAATAGAGGCAAGTGGGATTAGGATAGATGGGCACAATGGTCATCATAACCACAATGGGCCAAAGGGCCTGTTTCTGTGCCCTACAACTCTATAACATTAATTCCAAACACAGAACAACTCAAGCACCAAGATATTTTCTCTCATGGCTCAAAATCCCCACAGAAAGTCATTACGTCCAGTAATAATTGTTGTGAATATTCCCAGTATCCAAACTGAAAAACTGCAAGTGGGCACACCAGTCATGACATCGTGGAAATTGAAAGTACCTTCTGATGATAAAGCTTACTCAATGTAAACACTCCATTAAATGCTGGAAGACACACTATACATTCTGACCTTATCCTTAATAATTAGGGTGCATTGTGGTGGGTGAGGAAAGTGAGCTGTTGTTCGTTGCACTGCCAGTTTGAAAGAGGATCCTGGTTTCACATTCTCAAAATACTGCTTCCACAAAATGGTTCCTGAGCTACTGTCAATCCCAAAGAGCTGAAATTTTTAAAAAAAAGACCATGTCAGGGTGAAAGCACATTCAAAAATCAACTCTGTAAATGTCATACTATTAAATGAAGTGAATATATAAATGCTTGAAAACACACTATACCCTAGAACTGATACACACCCAAAGTTTTGCTCATTAACCAAATACATATTTGTCCTAAGTCAACAGAAATCAAAGCATTTACTCCTCTAACAGAAGGATGGTACATTGGGATGGGGAACAAAAGGAGAGCAAATATTGGGCAGTCTTGAAGTGCAAGCAAATAGCAAATCAATTTAAAACTTTCATCTATCAATAAATCTTCTTCTGTCCTCACTCATGGACTTTATATATCGTTGTGATGTTTTTCCAATCCAGCCTGACTCTCTGTATTGTGGAGGGCCGCGGCTGTCACGTGACAGCACTGCCCACTACCTGGTCGGAAGACTCACTACTGCAAATCAAGGTTTGGCCCCGCCCCACCCATCAGCGCACACCTGACCATTGGCCCCTTTAAGTACCTTTGTACTTGGCCTTGGGCCATTGGCCATTGTAATCGATTAGTCCTTGCTGGCACCGAGCCATTGGCCCCCTGTAAATTACCTGGGCTGGACCACCCAGCACTCCAGCACTATAAAGGGCGCCACATGTGCTTGGCTCCCTCTCTTTGCCATCTTCGAGGGACCACCCTGCTTCACTCCAGACCGAGTACTACGGAATGGCGCTGGAGAAATCGTTGGTGAGGTGTGCACTGTTAAAGGGTCGGGAGTGTTTTAGTTAGTGTCCCTAGTAGCATATAGCTGTGCCTGCACCAAGTCAAGTGGGTATCGTATTGTTTTTCCTTGATTGTAGGTACCTAGCTCATTGTGTGTGTGTGTGTGTGAATTTTATCCCCAGTGTGACTTTCCCACACTATAAACTGTGCAAGTGTGTGTTATTCCCGTTACCATTTTCCCCACGCTCGTCTTTTGCAAATAAAATCATTTACTGACAGACTGTGTTCAGAGTCCTTGCTTTTGAGACCTATCGAATCTGTTTTTTCACTCACAACACTCTCTCACTAGACTTTCTCTGAAAACCCAACAATAATACCCACTGGTCGCTAATCTTGCCCCATCTTTCATTTTTAAAAAAATAATCACAAATGAATGGTCAAATTCATCTTCAGATCCTGCAACCCAAACACTGGCTAATCAGTGAGAAAAAGACACGGAAACAAAGTAACATAATGGTGCCCGTGTCACCACACCTAACATATTATGGTAAGAATGGTTTAAACTGTTATGAGACTCTCCTGGTCTCCTTGTCTAAAGGAAACCGAGATACAGAATCAGCACATGGAGAATAATCTGGAATAGAATACATGAAGGGCAAAGTCAGATCAGTTTTTAAAAGTGAAAGGTGTGCAACAGCATGGGACAACAAGTAATCAAATAAAGTCCAATAACAGGTGAATGAAGTTGAATGAAGCAGATAACTAACTTTGGTATATCAAAGCTAAGCAATCTTGTTTCCAAGATGCACAATTTACACTGAAGTCTGAAATACAATTTTCTACTGTTCAATTGAAACAGGATTCAATACAGCACCAAGAATGGTGGATGGATTTAATTCTCTTGGTTTGTTTCCTCCTCCGTTGACTCGTGCTTCAACAAGTTGTCCATGAGCCAACATTTACTGCTGTTACGGACTCAATGAATGTCCCTTTGAGTGAGTGTGTGTGTGTGTGTGTGTGTGTGTGTGTGTGTGTGTGTGTGTGTGGGGGGGGCGTGCTTACGTCAATAGAAGATAAAGGACGTAATGATGTTGTTGAAGAAGGCAGAAGAGAGAGAGAGAGAAGGGAGAGAGACACCAGCCTGCTAGTTTTCTCTATCGATGGATGAGAAACAATAACTGTGTCTGCCATTAGAAATCCATGTATGGAAATTGGAAGTAATCCGGTGGAGTTCACTTTGTTGCTGACCTGTAGAAGGAAACAGGTATTTGTGTGTGGACGACCACGATTCGGATGCTTTTCAGGGTGAAGAAGTCACTACCGAGTAAACACTGAAGTGTCGCTTGGGTTCCATCGTGGAACACTTGGATTTTGTATTTACTCTCTCTATGTTTCTCTACGTCTACGTCTTATCTTCAGACAACGGTGGTTGTTGAAGAAGCCCTTACTCATGTTTCACCTTATGGCTTGCGGAACTGAACTTTAAGCACCATTCCCGAACTTGGAGTTTGGGACTTTGCCACAGACACACACACACACACACACACACACACACACACACACGAAGAGTTTAGTTTTGGGGTTAATGTTCAAGGTTTAACATTTTTGAATTCTAACATACTAACATTTTTACTTTTATTTTACGTATTATCATAAGTAGTGATTAATAAAATAGGTTTTAACACTGAATCATGCTCAGTGTGTTTCTTTTGTTGCTGGTTCGTGACACTACTTTAAGTACACACAGGCACCTGGATGAGAGACTAGAAGTGACTAGTCTGTACAGAAATCCAGCCCAGCAAAATGTTATATGGGCAGAAGACAACTTGCCATGCAACTGTTACCTTTCCAGATGCTGTCACCATCACCATCATCTTCTGCAGATTAAACTCATCTCGGGCCAGGTTTTCGATAGTTATTTCATTCTTTGAATGATTTCGAGGTTTGCGTGCATCATAGAACATTTTGATGAGCTGGTAGCTCCATGCTTGTAGCAGAATCAGCTGGGAGGACAGTCGCTTCATAAACATTCCCATGGGACCATCTGCCAGAATAAACAAACAATCAGAAATTGTACGAGAACAGATTCACACACACTAAATACCATGTGCACACTGGAACATAGATGTAAAACCAATGGTTAATATCTCAAGTCTTCTGCATTTAGATTCAATCTGTAGATATGTAGAGAGCTCTCCCCCCCAATGGTCAACAGATTCCAGCATGCACTTCTTGATGCTCTGATCACAGCAACACAATAAACAGCGGCAGGATTTGGTCATTTAGCCTTTCAAGCTAACTCCCACATTCACCACGAACATAGCTGATCATCCAATTCCAGTACCCTGTTTCTGCATTCTCCGTAGATCCCATTAGTTCCAAGCACTATACCCAACTCCGTCTTTAATACATTTAATGATTTGGCTTCAATCACTTTCTGTGGTAGAGAATTCCACAGGTTCACCACTCGCTGGGTGAAGACATTTCTCCTCATCTCTGTCCTCCCCTTTATCTTTAGATCCTAGACACCCCCTTCATGGGGAACAGCCTTCCTGGTCTGTCCAGTTACAAGTTGAATTCTACAAGCTTCCCTCTCATTCTCCTATACTCAAGCAAATACAAGTCTAATAAACCTAATCTCTCTTCACAATCACGCTTTCCCAGGAATCATTCTGATGAACCTTCACTGCACTCCCTCCAAAGCACAGATATCTGTCCTCAGATAAGGAGGCAAAAACCCCATGCAGTACTCAAGGTCTGGTCTCACAAAAGCTTTATACAACATCCCTGCTCCCATACTCAAAGGCCAACATACTACTTTCCTTCTTAACCATCTGCATTCTTACCCTCATTGGCCAATGCACAAGGATATCCAGGTCTCATTACATCTCCCCCTCTCCTGACCTACTGGTGTCCAGACAATAATCTGCCTTCCTGTTTTTTGTCACCAAAGTGGATAACTTCATATTTATCCATCCATGTCAATAATTTCCACTCCCACATCATGAATTAGCATGCAAGATTAAAGTAAGTGGGATCATATCAAAAGCTTTCTAAAACTTCAAATACACTACATCCATTGGTTCTCCCACCACTATTCTGCTAGTTGGCTGCATCCTCTCTTGTAGGTTCAAGCCAGTGGATCTCATGAATGAAAATTTTAGAATTTCACAGCTTACTGAATGGGTATCTTGGAGCTCAATTCAATCCTGAAGCAAATACATTGGAAAAGAAAACTTTCTTCCTTCATGGACATGCAAAAACATGTTGTACCTTCCAACAAATGACAGAATAACAAATCTATGCATTAAACATGCTACCTTGCGCAGCTGGCTCCACAGCAGCATTAATAAAGAAAGCAGCATTTAAGTCAAGTGTTGAACATGCAGCATAAACTTTTACAGCTCGAGTAGTACTCTCATCCCAATGTTGGCATCACAATTTCATGGAAACTTAAATGTGAAGGATGTGAATATAGAATGATGAAAAATTTGAGCAGCTCAATTCTAGGCTTTCTACTAAACATGGTTGTATTGGAGGCTTTTAATCAAGGTGCATTATAGGCACCAATGGGAACTTACGTTGATGATAAATTTAGAAAGTCAGTATTCTGTAATAAGTTAATAAACAGCACCTTCACATATACTTCAACAACAAACAACCTGCCAAACACAAGCTCTCTCTCTATAAACTAAAAAGCAGAATGAGAACTAAATTCAACTGTAAAATGACAAGAAATAAATTCAGAGCAGTACCATAGCAAACAGAAATAAATTATTTGCCCTGTGCTGCTCTATTGCAGCTAGCACAATGCCTGGAAATGATTAACGTACTAGCAAATTTCTTGTTCACACTATGTTGATTACAGAACCAAGTTTTAGCTCATAAGCAACAGCTATTGTACAGAATATGTATATGTACAGAATGCAGATTAGAAACTTGGAGGTTAGACTTGAAATTACACTCAAATTCCACTCTTATATCAACCAAGTCATTCACAATAGAGCAAAGAATTGTCAAACAATCTAAAAATACTGAATGAATTTTTACTTATTTAACATCCCAAACAATAATCCCACCTTCCATTTATTACTTATAATCACATACACAAGTAACCAGGATAGTACTGCAAAAGGTTTTCATCGGATGGTATTCGACATACAGCACAGCTACATCCCTCTCCTCAATAACCGTCTCAAAACCAAATTACTGCCATACTCACCATCTCAGGAGAGAAACATTCACATTTCAGGTCAATCAGTCTTCATCAGAATGTTTCCAGTTCTGATGAAGGGTTTCTGACCTGAAATTTTAACTGTTTCTTTCTCCACAGATGATCTGTGTATTTCCAGCACATTTTGATCTTAGATTTCCATCATCTGCAGTTTCTTGCTTTTCAGTTACCCAAATTTGTTTTCAAATCCCTCTACAATACCCACCTTGCAATCTTTTCCATCATATAATCCTCCGGTGCCTCTGGAGTCCTCTAATTCTAGCCTCTTGCGCAATACAGCTATAAAGGCCCTAGGCTCTGGAATTTTATTGGTAGAAAACTTTGCCTCTCTAGCTCTTACCTTTTTTAAAATGCTTCTTAAGACATTTCTGTCCAAGATTTTGGTCATTTACCCTATAAATTCCTTGTGCTACTCAGTATTAATCTTTTTTATTTTACTCCTATGAAGAACCTTGCAGGTTTATGCAATGAGAAGGGTGCTAAATAAATGAAAATCAGTATTACTGATAAAAACACATTAGTTGCTTTGGTTGATTGTTAAATCCACTCTTCAAGATCAGAATTCATCGCTTGCTCTCCAGCAGCTCTCACCCTTTTGTGGAGTAGTCCAGAAATCACCAGATTTGTTAAACTCCTCACACCTTACAGCGGATTTTTAGCTCATGACTGCCAATACAGTGCCATATTAACAATGGTACTGCACATACATGTCAAATTGATACAAAGCAGGTGAGACTGATAACATACTGGATATAGTGCAACTTTCTAATGCAGAATGACATATGACAGAATACTCCAGCTTCTCCATAAGTATGTATTTGCACATTTGTGTTCTCAGGGCAAGTTGTTATAGTGATTAGTGGATGCCTGACATACAGGATTCTAACCATCTGACTGTAAACATTTCAGATAGTATCTTGCTTCTGACGGGTTAACAGAAGGATCTGAAATCAGTATTTACCAAGCTCAAGCAGTACACAAACACTTGTCAGGCAGAAAGTGAGAATTAATTAAAACAGGTAAAAGAAACTCTGATTCTCCATGATGGAGAAACCAAATTTTCTCTTCAATTTTAATCAAATGGAAATATGACAAGTGTTCCTTACTCTCTTCTTATGAAGTTAATAGCCGTTGGGCTGCTGAGCATTCCACAGTACCTGCTTTCTTTCCAAATTCACCCTCCAGCTCAGCCTGTGTTCCTGTTAGAGGCAAATCGACCATCTCCATGGTAACAACTTCTGCTAATGCCTCTTCTCGTGTCCAAATAATTCGACCTATGAAAACAGTGGAAAACAAACAGAGTCCTACTACATTCTGATATTTTCACTGGGTGCAGGCATTCTCTCCAACCAGCAGACAGAATCTACTGAACGATGGGAGACAGGCATATTTCTCACTTGGTTGTAATTTTTTTCCAATTGCTTCCTTCCTTTCCAAATTCGCCATTGTGGTGGAGTGCCCATCCAACAACGCCCAAATGCACACACCCTGTAGAATTCCACCATCAATCACACCTTTCTTATTGTGTGAGGAAACCTGCATTTTTTTTCCAGCACTTTCTTACAGAGATACAGTTTGATCAATGATTCAACTCAAGGGGCACAGAGATGAAAGAGATTCCACTAACACCTTAATATTCCATAACATTTTTTCAGATTGCTTATCACGTGTTTGAAATAGGAATTCAACCTTCAGGGGAAAGCTGTTCAGAGATGCATTACCACTGACAGAGATAGAATTTATGCAATCTGCAATATGATATAGTGATAAGATTCCTGTATCCCGTGAATGCCTGTCTCAGAATGAAGGAGTATTTACAATAAAATCACTGATAACGTCAATGAACATCTTTGAGATCTCTCACCTGTGGCCAATTGTGGCCTTTTACCTGTACTGTCTGCATCTATTTATTCGAATAGCCTAAGTTCAATTATCAGTGAGGTAAATGTAATTGAGTCACTGAAGACATTTTAAAATAGCAAAAGGCTAAAAATAAAAGAAATCAGAACAAGTGGAGGGTGCAGAACTGGAACCTCAATCATGCAGGTAGTTAGAGTTTTCTAATTCAGATGAAAGGTTCTCGACCTGAAATGTTAACTCTGTTTCTCTCTCCAAAGACGCTACCTTACATGCTGAGTATTTGCAGCGTTTTAATTATTAGACAGTAAGATTGTTTACTCCATAAAGCATTTTAACCTTCACACTGTCAAACACACCATTGATGAACCTCAAGTTCTAATCACCATTTGTTGACCCAAAAGCCATCCCACACCCTCCTTCCCTCCACCACTTCACAAACCTGGTTGTTGAATGAAGATTAATGCATGATCAAAGGTCTGTACGAGAGCTCGATACCCAACAGAGTCATCTTTCTTCAGGAATGCCTGAATATAGAGCTGAGAGCAAAAGTTTCTGTGAGAACTATAGATACACTACAGTTTACAACAGATGAAACAGAAATGTTCCCTTTGCTCCTTTTAAATGTATGCTCTGGAATTATACATCTGTAGATGCATCCTTTGTGTCTAGTGTTCCACTAAATGCACAAATTAAATTGGTTCTCAATTGATAGTTTCTAGGATATGTGGCCAAACCCTCATAATCCCATAATCTTTCCTTATGCACTTCAACAATGGATCATCCACTTTGCCCAGAACCCTCAAAACACCAAGCCCAGCAACAAACATTCTTACCCAGAACTGCTTGCCTCCTTAGGCCAGCACCACCTCACCACCCATCCCTACTCCCAGCAAGCTCCTCCAACCTACACCAACCTACACCTTGGCCAGTCACATTCTCACCTGCTCTGGTTGCCCACAGTTTGGATCCAGGTTAAAGTTCATGGCTGTGTCCAATAATCGCCTGCCATACTCTGCAGAGTACAGATTAATACTGAAAGCCTGTGAGACAAAAGACACCTTAGTCCAAAAGGCAATGTCTCTGCTTATCACCACCAGACCCAAAATGCCTCCAAAATCAAACTCATGAAATCAATTATCACCCTCCCACTCTGGTCTGTTTGATAGTACACTGAAAGGAGAGAAAATGAGCTGACTGTATTCCCTTATAATAATGATACAGAGATAATATCTATATCAATATTCCAAGCGGGACATGAAAAACGCTGTTCAGGTCACAAAACTGTGCAATGTTAATTGAGGGATAAATATTGGCAGGAACACAAGGAAGCTATTCCGTTCTTTGAATAACATCATGGAATGTCTTACGTCCACATAAGAATGTAAGCAGGGCAACAGTTTAAAATTGCATTTGAAAATCACCACTGTAAATACAGCATGCACTCAGTACTGCTTTGGGAATTATGCGCTCATGCCTTTGGAATGGGGCTTGATCCCACAACACTTGGACAACGTATACATAAAATGAACGTCCCAATGCAGAGATAGAAAGCCTACAAGGACATTCGGTCTCTGCCATTTGGATCCAAAGAAGCACCAAAGGCAGAAGTACTTTTGGAGTTGTGCAGTTATTAATAAAGCATTGCTACAAATATAGTTCCTTGAATAACTTGAGCTTTTATTTGATTAATAGTAATCAGAATATGGCCAGTGCAGAATAAAAGATTTAAGTACAAGCCCTCCCCAGGTTGAGAACACCCAACTTATGGACACCCCATACATAAGAACAAGCATTTGGGAGACCAGCAGGATGGATGGGGATTGATTTGCTGGCTGCTGCAAGCATCTTCTGCCAGGTGGGAATGGAGTACTTCCATGTGCCTTCTCTCACCTCCCCACCCCACCTCCCCTCACTCCAGGCCACAACAATTGGGGACTGGATTGAGACAAGCAGAGCTGGGAGTGTTAAGCAGACTCACTCATTGAGTTACTGAGGCCAGTGGGCAGCCACTCTTCTCATACCAGCTTGCTCCCCCGTCACAGCTGTTTCTGTTATCCTCTCCCACACACTGTTTTTGTTCATTTCTGACTTATTAAAAATTCGGGTTATGAACAGTGATGGAACCCTGTCAAAACCTAGGGACTGCCTGTACAAGGAATTAGGAGGGGTGGGTGGCATGGGCAGCTTCTGCTACCAGGAAATTTAGAACATTAAAGAGAAAAGACAAAGCAATAGCATGAAGTAGCAAAAGGGACAATGATAACCATTCAGGAAGGGATAGGGCACACAAACATAAGAGTAGACTTCCAATTAGGGTTAGAACTGGGAAAACTAAATTAAAGGCTTGTTACCTGACACATAACAAGAAGTCACTACATCGATTGCAAAGTGTCCAAGATGGGGAATTAAATACTCCAGGACTCTCATCTTTTAGAAAATGAAAAGGGCAAGGTAGCCTTGATTTTAAAGAATGTGATAAAGGTAGTCAAAAGAAAGGATCTTAGCTCAGGAAATCAAATGGAAAAATCATTTTGGATGGAGCTAAGAAACACTAAGGGACAGAAAATAATTAATAAGAGCTGTACATAAATCCCCAAATAGTAGTGATAATGCAGGTCCTAATATAAATTACAAATAGAAGTACATGTAATCAGGGAATACCATAATTATGGATGTCTTTACATATACACAGGACAAACTAAATTAACAATAATAGCGTAAGGAATGACTTCATGGGGTACATTAGAAATGGTTTTCCGGATTAGTATGTTGAGGAACTAATCAGGAAACAGGCTAATTTAGTATTAATATTGTCTAATGTAAAAGGGTTGAATGATGACCTGGTAGGTAAGTAGCTTCCAGGGAACTCTGATCATAATAGGGTAGAATTTATGTAAAGATTGAACAATTATTTAGCTCAATCCAAAATCAGGCACTTAAATCTGAATAAAGCAAACTGTGAAAGTGAGTTATTTATGGTAGATTGGGAAACCACATGAAAAGGTATGACAGTAAACTAGTAATGGCTAACATTTAAAGAACCAATATATAGTTTACAAGTAAAATACATCCCTTTGAGGCAAAGGAAAAGTGGTCTAACTA
Organism: Pristis pectinata; assembly: GCF_009764475.1. Lineage (NCBI taxonomy): Eukaryota > Metazoa > Chordata > Chondrichthyes > Rhinopristiformes > Pristidae > Pristis > Pristis pectinata. Next base: position 16,904,222 of record NC_067430.1, read on the forward strand.
TGGCTTTTAGGGCAGTTAAAATTGTATTACATCAAAGAAAAAACCTTACAACTGTTAAAAAAAGTATGAAGATTGGGAAAATTTCAAAATTCTACAAAGGAGGATCAGGAATAAGGGAAATTCTTGACTAGCTTATCAAGAAACAAGTAACCAGACTGCAAATTCAAGACAGAGGTCGCTCGATTTTTAGAAATCAAGGAAAATGGGATTGGTGCAGGCAAGTGACACTGAGGTAAAACTCTGATCTTATTGAATGGGTCAACACACAAATGGCTAATGGCCTACAGCCTACTCTTGTTTCTATTGCTTATTTTTTTTTGTGTTACATTTAGTTCCTGCAACATACAGCCACATTATGTCACCCTACTAATCTATCATGATTCAGCATCTTACTTAACTCTTTGTCTTCCAGGATATGTTGCACAGCTGATCTTGCACTAATACTTCCCAGATTAGTCATCAGGGTAGAACTATGCTTATTCAGATGCTTGAACAGAATAATGTAGAGAGCAAATATCCACTACACCGTCCCAGCAAATACTTCTAGGGCAATGACAGGAAAGGTTATATGCAAAATATTAAATGTCCCTCAGAGTAGGAAAAGAATTAGTTTTGCTTTAGGTTTAAAAGAGATCCTTACTGTTTTGTTCCTAGATGTCATGACAGCTGCCACCATCTTGTCGCCAGTTGTAGCAAAGGATGCGAGCACAGCCTACAACAAGGAACATGATTAAGCTTGAAAGAACAGGATTACAAAAACCTTAATAACATTCCATTTTTACCAATAAAGTGAGAAACAACATCAGATCATATGAACAAGCCAAAAGTGCTAACCGCCGACCTACAACACTGCCGTACTTGTAAAACTCTCTATGTTATCAAGGATCATCTTCAAGCATTTACATCACACCATGGTTGTAAAAGTAGGCACAAGTGGTTCACCTTCAATCCTCTAAAATAGGCTCTGTAACATCTGTGTAACTCATCAGGATGCTGATGGAATACTCACCACCATGTTCAATGGGGGCAGACAAAACATTCACAAGTTCAATCTCATCCAGAAATGACCAGACAACCTGACTGGTACCCCTGTTATTCAACTTGAAATCCATTCTCCCAGCCCTCCAATCACCAGCAGCATGACTAGTATGTACAATTTAAAGCAGTGTAGTGGCACCTTCCCAAGGTCACTTTGACAGCATCTACCACTTAGAACAGAAGTATGACATTATCGCCTCCAAGCTGTGTGTCATCTTGACTTGAGTGCATTGGTGTTTTATATCATTACTGGATCCCAGAACTCTTTCTCAACCAGCAATTCTGTTAGCACATTACTGTAAAGGTTTAAAATAACTCAAATAGAAACACCACAAGCATTTTTAAAGGGCAACTGGGGTAGGCAATGAATGTGGCTTTGTCAGTGCCTCTCAATAAAATCCACATGTATATTAAAGTAAAATTCAGGTAACATTCACACAATTGAACTGTAACCTGCAGAATCCTCAAATGCATATTTTTTAAGCTCCTTGGAATGGGTTCCATTTGCACTGAAATATTTAACCTTCAAATGACCCAGCAAGGATGGACAGCTGAACAATTAAGATTGAAACCATCTATAATGTGGTAAGTCCAAACCAATAACTACATTTTTCTGCATGGTAATAGTTGACCTTCAAAACAACGACTCAAAAAAATAATCAGGCACAAATAGATCTCACTCAGCGATCATCTCCAAGTAAGAGACAGCTGGGGCTTACGGTCTCAGGTATCTGTGGCAAAACATCAGCATTTATTTACGTATCATTTGATCATTCTCACCTGTGCAAAGTCACGTAGCAGGCTGACTACGCCATCACGCAGATGTAATAATGCGTAGTGAGTATCTGACAACTGAAGGAAGAATTGAGTAGATGATGCCACCAGTGGCGACGACTGTATTGTTAAAATTCTTCCCTCAAACTCCTCAGCTAGTTCCAGCTCTAGAGACTAGAGGTAGGATTGGAGGAAAAAAAATAAGCAAAGATCAATTCTGAGCAGATCTCCGCCATCTCTTCCCAAACTTGTATTGAAATTAATTACATTGACTGATTTACCCAGCAACCATCAGCATCTCTTGGAGCGAAATAAATGCAGGCAACTCATGTATTATGGCTGTTTGGGCAACAGAAATTTGCCCTTGCTGAATTCACAAATCACCACCCAAAAATTAAGAGATGGAATAAAATTTGCTCTCACAGAATCTGTGAGAAAAAACAAATTTTTTTTTGCAACTCATGTTTCTTGACCCATGTGCAGATGGTGCAGCTTTGCTTTATAGAAAATCGCGAAGTGGACTGTTCCCTGGGTATGCAACCCCCCCCACCCCCCCGCCCCCCAAGGGGTCACCCGTAATAAAGCATCACAGCTGAATTCCATGCAACTGTCCAGTACACCTGCAGGAAAACATTATTAGTTCTTCAGGTGAAATATTAAATGGTAATGGCTACATTGAATTTTATCAAACTAGTACAAAATAAACACTAACCAGAAGCAAATGGATGACTGCTTCCACCATAGGCCTGTTGTGGAACAACTTTAAGTTCCAATACTTACCAGATGTGAAAAGATATGGGTTCCCATCACTGCCCAGAGATGGATGCCAAGTCCCATCACTGGTCAGACACGGATATAGAGGTACATCATCAGCTTAATGTGCAAGGTGCATTATACTATCATGAACCAGTTGTGGAAAAACCAGTTGTTATTGACAAGATATGGAAAAATGACAGTTCACATCACAGGCAAGAATGTGCATTTCCATCTTTGTCCAGATGTGGAGAGATGTAGGCTCTCATTGTTCAGATGTGGACAGATGCAGACCCCCATCACAGATGATCAACCTGAGACGGCAATGGATGTAGGGCAGACTCTCCCTCAAACAAAAGAGGGTGAGTCTGTCCTTCAACTCCGTTAATCACATTCGCACTTGCTAGTAACACCTTTGGAAGGCCTGTGATAAGATGCCCACCCTTCAGGGAATAGCAAAAACAATCATGAACAACAGAGTAAAATTACTCAAAGAGAGGATTATAAATAAAAAGAAAATCTAATACAAGTAGTACCCAAGGGAGGTAATAAACTATTATACATCTCAGTCTGGAACAGAGGGAATTGGTGGTCAGAGGAATACTGAATCCTCACCTGTAAAGCAACCTGCACAGACTCTTGCTCAGATTCCAAAGGCAAGATCCAGAGTGAATGAGATTCAGAGTCTATGCATATCAAGTCTCCAGCCCCAACAATTCCACAAAGGTTACGCAAATGTTGGATCCAGGGAGTTGATACAGTCCTCTGAAAAGAGAAAGTGGAAATTTGTCAATCAGAAAATGCATAGCATTAGCTGGTTTCTTTGGAAAGGTCAATCATAATCTCCAATTTGATACACTCAAATATAACAGGTTAACTAACATACCAAATACAATTACAGCACCTGCACCCGCAACATCCATCAAACCCTGGTCCAAAGCTTCACACAGAAAAAAGGTGAAGGATTGTGTAACAGGTTTATCAAATTAGATTGTTGGCATGACCAATGGCTGAACCCAGCAGTCAGACCACATAATCTGCCTCAAGGGGAGATTAAGGGGGGATCCCAATCCTAATTATTATCCAATAACTTAGGTTGCCCAAATGGGCAATCTTCATATATGCATAATCAAACAGTGTGCCTGGAAGGAAGGAACAAAGTAGAATTCATACTTTGACTGGGATTACAATATGGTGGAAACATTAGAGGTACACAATGCAATTAGTCACGTGAAGAATGCTCACTTGGGAAAGATGGCAATGTATGATTTATCCTGCATGCAGCCAACTAAATCAGGGAGAAAAGTGAACTGAGGGGAGGGAAAGAAATGTACACAATTTATAATTGTATCTAATTTTCTAGCAATCACCCAAAGCAATGACCTAGTTGCAATCAGATTCAGTTAGGAGTGAATCACATATCTTACATTAACCCATATGAGTATCACAGAAAGCATCATCAGCATTCCCTCAACCTAAACCGTTAAATTAATGCTTGTTCAGTGCCTGCCCTCTCCATCCTCACAGAACTTTACACTCACCAGTTATTTTTCCAATTCAATGCAAATTATCACATTCTATTGCACTGAACTCCTATTTTCAAACCTGCTCACACCTGTTGGATGATCTTTCCATCATTAATGTCGTACTGAATTATGACAAGACGAGAGCCAGCAACCATTCCCACCACGTACACCGTACCACCTCCTCCCGAGTAAAGCAGCTCATAATGGACAGTATCACTGGGGGAAAAATAGAAATACTTGGTAAACTCACACAAAGGGTCTAAGGTGTCTCACTATCCTTAACCACACAAATAGACTAAGATCCTGATATCTTTACCACACACTCAATTTTAATGTAAGATGTACAGTCACTGCACAACTACAAATCATCACAATCCTGTAATTCTCGCAACAGTAGGTGTCTGGATTGAGCACTGCAGCCCTCATCTGGAGTTACATTCCCAGTGAGCATGATGGCATTTACACATTCCTCACACCAGAACAGACAGCAGCTACTCCTACCACAGAGATCAGATTCCAGAGCTAACAAACAAAGAAGAAAAACTGGAGCAGAAACACTAGAATAAAACTATTTGCATCACTGATTTGAAATAAACCATCAAATTGAAAGTGTAGGCTCTGTGAGACACATCACTTGGAATATCTGCAGACTGATCTTCAATTGCAGCTAATCTCTTTGCATGTCAGCTGTGGCTCACTCTCATTTCCAAGTCAAAAAGCTCCATGTTTATTTGCTGCTACAGAGACTTTAGCACAAAGATTTAGAATCATACTCCAGCACAATCCTGGGAGAGTGCTACACTGTTGGAGGTTTCACCTTTCAGATGGCACATCAAATCAAAGCCTCATTCTGCTTTCTCAGACATTAAATATCCCATGGCCATTTTTCAAAGAAAAACACAGGAGAATTACCCCTTCTTGTCTCGGCTAATCTTTCTCATTCAATTAATATTTCGGGTTACCAGCATATTACTGCTTGCAAGAGCTTTCAGCAATTTCCTACATTACAACAGTGAACACACATCAAAGATACCTCACCTTACCATGAAAGCTGGAAATCACTTTGAAATGTCCTTAGAGGGATGCAAGTCTTCTTTTTCAAAAATCAGGCTTAATATCAATTACTGGGGACTGCATTTGAGCATGTCAATCACTAACTTGTTTCCAATAAATAAACACTTCTCCCCAAAAGCCCCCGTTTATTATCCTATACCTCTGCTTACATCAATTGTAGAATGGCCAATTAGCAAGTCACAAAGTACTTCACATGCAATCTCTGTACCTTTCTGGTAAAGCTTCAATCCATTTCTGATGTCCATTTGAGAGATAATGGAGGGAAATGGATGTTTTCTTCACAATGGCAATGAATCTGACTCCTTCAGCAGAGCCAATGAGGGAACCAGTCTGAAAACTGAAACAGTTTTTTTTAAAATCAGACAAGCGGCAATGATCATGCCTGAATCCCTTCACCAGCAAAAGAACTAAATCCCTTAATATTAAAACGTCTATTAAAAAATAACCAGAAATATCAGACTTAAACCACAAATGCCCCTCAATTAGATGCAACTCATTCTGCAGTATTTGTTCGTCATTTTGAAATGAATAGCTTTACCTTGACAAAGTGTTTCTATTCAGTTTTGAATCTTACAGAACACCTATCTTTCAATTTCATTGTCAAGTGACACTGAGACAGCCAATACAATAATCCTAATTTTTATTCTACACATTCAGTCTTCAAGAAAAATTAATGGGTGAATACTGGGAAAATTACATCAAAAAGTTGTTTGTTCTTTTTCTGTTTTCTTCCCTCTACTACAGAACATATTGACTCAGTGCCAAAGTGTCTTTATTAGTTCAGGTACACATCTGTAAGCATGGGTGATGAGCAAACTATTTTCAGAAGGGTTCATGCCTAGCCTTATATGCTCTTATCCAATTTTACAAAAAAGAAACTTGGGAACTCAATATTCCCCCCTTCTTAATATTACGTTACTACTTTCCAGGAATCCACTGCACATTAAATTACCACAATCCCGCAAGGTGGAAATATTTGTAACACATAAAAATGAGAAACAATTCTTCTCAAGAATGCAAATGAACTGCTACAGGTGAATCACTCCCGAGCTTCTATTCCTACAATTACTCCCAACTATCATTGGGTATCAATGCTACAGAGACAGAACATTCTCACCTGCCAACCTCAAGCAAGAATTCCCAGTTCAAACCACCAATGTTCGAATCCCATGAGCGCAACATTCGCCCTCCTCCTGATACAGTCACTGCATCTGTGGAAAAAGTAATAAATCGCTCAGAATTCACTAAAATCTCTCTCTAAAATTTAAATAAATACTTTAGTGAGTAATCATAAACCAGAAAAGAAATCTGTCCATTCTTTCCTCAAAGTAGTCAAGTTCATTTTCTACTCATAATTCTGAATTTATTCCCTCTGCCACTTTTTCCACTTCCCAGCACACCATCTTCCCCAGTCCAGAGATCAATAGTGTCATACTAATGCATCTGGGACTAACCCCACAAGATTGAAATTCAGTCCTCTGGGAACGTCAAGATTGTACTCCACTAAAATTAGATTCCATGGTGGTAATTGAATTAACAGATGTCTGTTAACGAGGTTGTGGAAAATTCAGTGAGTTTATAGCAGGATGGAATATTAATCTCACAATTTAAGTATGGATTGCCTGCAGATGGAACCCATGGAGCCCCTTCGGGATTTCACAGTGCCTGGAGAAAAAAGTGGATGATGCTTACTCACCCTGCCCATAAAATAACAATAGATCCACATTCCCCTCAGGACCTTCTTTATCCACCTGACGCCAAACTGCAAAACAAAAAAAAACAATGTTGGAAAAGGTAACAGTTTGCAAACTAGAAGAAAAGCTGACACTTTGCAATCCAGCAGAAAACAATTGATTACAGCAATATCAGCTCCACATCACTCACAGATTTCCCCAGTCCTCAAGTTGAGAGAAGCGATCACATTATTCTCTGTTACAACCACAAGTTTCTTTGAGCTCTGTGTAGGTGTATCAAAATAGGCAAAGCGAGGTTTCCCAACATATTGACGTCGCCTTTAAGATTTAAAACAGAAACAATACAGGGATTGAATAGAGACCAAATACTGTTCAGGTCCTTTAGAAAATAATAGAAACATTGACAACATTAAGACAATGTACCATTAGCCCCATTGTGCCTGTATCAGTTCTTTGGAAGACCGATCTATTTACTATCATTTCCTTACATTTTTTATAAAAATCACTAACTCTTTTTCAAAAATTCCCATTGAATCTTATTCCACCACCCTTGCAGGCTGTGCATTCCAGATCATCATAACACACTGTGTGTAAGAAAAACCCTAATTTTCAGCCGCCTGTCACTGGAAACAGTTGCTCCGCGCCTACTCTCTGGGTCTCTCTGTTCCAAAAGAACCTCTAAAATTGTACCATGAGTTCAGACCACCACACATTCGACTTTCTAAAATGTTTCGAGTCTTTCTTGTGGAACTCAATCGAAGTCAAGTTGGTGGGATTTCCAGTGGATGGATGACAGCCACCAGTGCGGCGGCAGCTGCCCTACCCCTGTTGCATTGGTCTGTAACAGCAGCAGCTGAGAGGAGAAAGCACCAGCCAGTCCTCTCAGCTTTCCACAGCCTAATCTTCGAACTACTGCCCTGACCCACCTTCTTCACAACGCCGCCAACCCTGGAACGACGGCCTCTCCTATCAGTAACTCACCAGTCGAACTTCCCGACCTGATCTTCATAAATCGCCGCTGAAAACTCAAAGAGAGCGAAAAGGAACCAAACCCCACAAAGAACCACCATCACGGCTCGGTCCTCCAATATCCCAGAGCGCACAGGCATCAGGACCTCCAGTATCCCAGCGCGCCCGGACATTCGAGACCTCCAGTATCCCAGAACACACGGAGATTTGAGTCCTCCAGTATCCCAGAAGGCGCGGGGATTCGAGACCTCCAGTATCCCAGAGAGCAAAGGGAATCCGGCCGGGATCTCAACGTGCGTTGAGCCGACGCTTTGCCCGGACGACAAGATCTGCAGCTCCCGACGGAGAAATAACATGTTAATGTATTTAGATCAACACCTCTCAACGCCTAACTTTTAACGATTTTAGTGCTGGCGTCTTAAATATCCGGGCGGATCAAAGGCGGCGCGGTGAGGGGTGCGGAGTCAGCGGCGGCGTGAGCGGCCCCGTCGGTCGGTCCGTCGGCGGTCGGTCGGTGAACCGGAGTCAGTGACAGCACAGCGGGAGCAACCACCGGCTCCAGCCCGGGCCAACACACCCGCCGAGGCAGCGAGAACCCCGGTCCGTGCACCCGGCCGCTGAAGCAGGAGCGGCGCCGCCACCATGCCGCGATCCCGGCGCGACAAGCGGGGTAAGCGGGGAACTGCCCCCGGGGGCAGTTCTACAAAACCCCAACGTTTCAACAGAGCTAAAGCCGGGGGTTCAGGTTCTGTTAAATCTATTAACTCAGACTATTTTTGGTTTTTTTTCCAGTTTCTTTGACTAAAACAACGAAGAAAGGATTACAGATCAAACAAAGCTTAATCGAAGAGGTGAGTCTAAAGTGAATAGGCACCGATCCAAGCGATCGCTCAGCCGTCTTCTATTGCATCAACACAAAAGGCGCAGGAGGAACTCAAGGGATCAGGCAGCATCTATGGAGAGAAATGGACAGTCGACGTTTCGGGTCGAGACCCTTCATCTGCACTTTTGTGTTGCTCGAGATTCTAGCATCTGCAGTCTCTTGTGTCTGCGTTTTCTGTTTCCATTCTCTCGCTCACAATCCAGCTTCCTCTGCATCCATCCTGTGGAAATTGCTTACCTCCTGCTCCTCTCTCTTACCACTCGTTACAGAAACACATTTCGCCAATATATTTTGTTGTCATTTGAACAAATCAGCATTTCTATCTCATTTGTAAAGCACTTGCATCCAACAAAATCCTTGCTCTCTCACTCGCTAGTTTAGATATTAAGGTTTTACTGGATTATCACAAGCACAAAGGTAATCTTAGAGTTTTTAGGTTCCGATTAACATCTTTCATTGTCCTGTAGATTTTGTAATTGTTCCTGTGGATTGGAGGATAGCAAAAGTGACCCCATTAGAAAGGAGCAAGAGAGAATAGGGAACTACTGATCTCTTACCCTAATGCCTGTGGTAGAAAAATGCTGGAATCTATCTTGAAGGATGTAATAAAAGAAGACCTTGAAATGGCTTTATGAAGGGGCAGGCACAGTAGTGGAGCGGTAGCGTAAAGCTATTACAGCGCCAGCACCCTGGGTTCAATTCCAGCCGCTGTCTGTAAGGAGTTTGTACATTCTCCCTGCGACTGCATGGGTTTCCTCTGGGTCCTCCAGTTTCCTTCCACATTCCAAAGACGTACGGTTAGGAAGCTGTGGGCATGCTATGTTGGCGCCTGATGCGTGGTGACACTTGTGGGCTGCCCCAGAACACCCTACACAAAAGATGCATTTCACTGTGACTAATAAAGATATCTTATAATCAAGTTTGACTAATTAATTTGAGTTTTTTGAGGATGTGAATAGATACATGTGGACATGGGGGTAATGTACTGATTGACAGATTGAGAAGTGATTATTGGACAGAGAGCAGAGTGGGAATAAACAAATCCTTCTCAGGTTGGCAGGTTATTACTAGTGGGGTACCATAGGGAGCAATCTGTATTAGCATTTTGACTGGGGTTTGCTGCCAATTCTAAACTAGGCAGGAATGTGCGGATGTAATGTGACTGCAATGGAATATGGACGAGTGGAGGAACTGGGTGAGAACTTGGCAGATGGTTTATAATGTGGAAAACTGAGGTTGTCTACTTTGAATGTGCCTGTGCACAACTTGCTGGAAGCCAACATGATGGTATGGCAAGCAATTACATTGGCAAATGGTATGTTGGCCTTTATAAGAGGGTTTGATTACAGGACTGAGGAAGTGTTATTGCAATTGTGTGGGGCCTTAACAAGACCACATCTGGAGAGTTATGTGCAGCTTTAGTTTCCTCAACTTGCAATGAACTGGTTCTGACATGGTGAGTTTGTCACATGAGCAACGACTGAATAGACAGCGGTTGTATTCTTTAGAGATTAGAGGAATGAGACTTAAAACTTAGAAAATTCTTAAAGGCCTTGACAGATAGATATAGGAAGGATATTTCCCCCGACTGGAGTTTGGGACCAGTGGCTGTTTCGCACTGAGATGAGAAACTTCTTCACTGAAAAGGTGATGAATCTTTGGAATTCTCTACCCCAAACAATTTTGGAAGCTTGGTCATTCTGTTCATCCAAGGCAAAGGCTGATGGATTTCAGGGCATTAAGCTAATCGAAGGATATAGGGATAGTGCTGATAATTGGTGCAGGCAGAACAGGCTCAGAGGGCCCTAAGGCTTACACCAGCTTCTATTTCTTATCTAGTGATTTTTCTCCACTGTTAATGGCTGTCTTAAATCCTTTTCCTTTCCCAACTGTCATCAAGTCCTTTTCAACCATTAGATCCTGATAAAGAAAGTTCTCAAGTTTCTGATTTTCATGCTGCTATTCTAATCCCTCCATGTCCTCTCTGCTCCTTGCCTTTGACTATTTCAGTTATTTGGACCCTACTATCTGGAATTTTTTCCCCTAACCTCTCAAGACTTTTAAGGTGCCCCTCTAAGTTTATCCTTATCCAAACTTTTGGTGAACAGACAGAATATCTTGCTTTATAACTTTGAGTCAAGTTTTGTTTGCTATTCCTATGAAGCATTTTTGGACAGATGTGTTCATTAAAAGCATAATATAGGTGTTTCTAGATATATGAAGGAATTACATTGCAGAAAATATTTTAAGGGAAAATTCATACATTGAAACTAATGGGAAATGCCTTTTCTGTGTAAAAAAAAATGGTTGTTCCAGAGTGCAAAAAACTTGGTTTAATAAAACCTAAGTAATTAAAAATGCATAAATACATTGATCTCAAATAAAATATTAGTTCCTGAACAGTTAATCTTAAAATAAACTAACAAATATGTAGATGATGTACCCTTTCAAAGTATTCCCAAAGGAAACATACAAGCTGGTTCCCTCTTTCTCCCTCCGCCAGCACTGAACCTCATGTCCACTCCTCCTCCTCCAACTCCATCTCTGTATATTACTTGTAATATTTCCTATAATTCAAAAAGCCTCTTAAATTGAGCACTCGACCCTAAAAGTCAATTGCATCTTGGCAAAAATTCAGAAATAAAACATTAATAAATGTAAGTTGCTTTTGTACAGGTTTAATTATTCCTGAAGCACTTAATACAAAATCTTAAAAGCTGCCAGCAAAGACAGTTTGTTTTCCTGTGACTGATGTATGTTGTCAATTTTCTTCTTTTAAGTTGCGAAAATGTGTGGACACCTACACAAATCTCTTTGTCTTTTCCGTCAAGAACATGAGAAATAACAAACTGAAGGATATGCGGTGTGCCTGGAAACACAGCCGGTGAGTCATTTGAGATTTTTGTTCCTTAAATTACTGGATGATTGACTTCCTTCTCCAAATGCCTTAACATGGGAACCAGACCAGTGCAGATTGGTTTATTCATCATGTAGAAGATGAACTAGGGTAAACCATTCGACCCCCTTGAGCATATTCTACCATTCAGTTAAATCCGAGCTGATCCCTGCCCATCTTATTCAGAACTCCTTTATTGAATTATTCTAATCTGTACCAGAACAGCTCTTATCCAAATCCTAAAAACGTCCTTTGTGATTGCACCACAGACCTGATATCTGCATCATCCTCCTCCCAACCTCTATAAAGTGCCAAATTTTGGGGACCAGATTTGTCTGTTTTGACTTTTATCCAATTGTAACCAGAGATTCATCATAATGACTTTGTTTCCTGTGCCTGCTCTTTTTCATTTTGTGCCTTCCCAGGATCTACCTTTGACTCTCACCCCCATTTCTACATTAGCAATATCATCAAAAGCATTGTGTCATTTTCTGTTTTGGTACAGATCAGAATAATTCAAATAAGGAGTTTTGGATAAGATGGGCACAGATCAGATCTGATGGTGTGCTACCTCACCACCATCTCCCTTGGCCCTTCCAATGTTTTACATTTCTAGTGTGATATCCAGTACTTGATGAGGCAAATAGCCTTCTTCCATGTTGTATTGATTCTGTGATTCAGTCATTTCTTCAAGCCCATTTTCAACCAGACTTCACTTGTTTACTGTGAGACTCCTTGTGTGGCTGAATATCATATATTCAGTGTTAACACTCCTCTGGTATATTAAACCCCTTTAAATATGTTATGGGCTTAATTCTATTTATTTACTTTTGTTCTATAAACTTTGGTAGATTGTCAATCTGTTTTCAAAATCTCTGTTGCTCTTTAATTCCCGGTTTCTCGCTATGGGAGACATGTTCCGATCTGATTAACTCAGACCTTGCATGACTTCCTGCTTCCCCACAGTTAATTCTATTTACCCATTTTGTCCAGCCATTTACTCTATTAATGTTTGTAACTTTCTCTTTCCATCTCTGTTTTAAGCCACTGAACTCATTGTCAGCAAATTTACATGCATGGCTTCCTATTTCTTATTATGTGAAAAAGTCAAGTGTCCGGTACAGTCAGTCTCCTGGGGGACATCCTTTGTCACAAACTGCCAATTAGACCTCCTGTCTCCCAAGTCCTTGTCAATTTTCTAACTATGCTATGTGATTTATAATTCTTTGATTTTTCATTTATGCTAACAAGCCCTCATGTCAAGCAATTTTATATTGTATTTGTGTAGGTTCTTCTTCGGTAAAAATAAAGTGATGATGCTGGCCCTGGGAAAAGGACCCGCAGATGAATACAAGGATGGTTTGCACAAGGTGAACTCTTGATGTCTGGCTGTGTACGGAGTTGTTGAATGTACATTTCAGTGTATATATTGGCAGTGCAAAGAGTAAAGCTTTTGGGTTGAGTTTTTATTTTCCATTTATTACCTGGAAATCTTCTCTTTTCATTGTTTCTCCATGACCTTTTGAATGTTTGGAGCATCAGCAATATCTTGCATTGTCCTAAAAATTATCTTGCCTTTGTAGATCAGCAAACATCTGCAGGGTGAAGTTGGTCTCCTATTCACTAACCGCACAAAGGCCGAAGTGATTGAGTGAGTTTCTCAATTCTTCTTGCTATCTCTGAACAACAATCTGCTCCTATTCCTTGAACATGCTTCTGTTGAGTTGTCCAACATATATCTCTCCGCATCTTGATCGACAGGTGGTTTGATCAGTACACAGAGTCTGATTTTGCACGGTCCGGGAACAAAGCTACAATGGCCGTTACGCTTGATGCTGGGCCTTTGCCACAGTTCACACACTCCATGGAGCCACAACTGCGGCAACTTGGCTTACCAACCACGCTAAAGAAAGGTACAGTAATGGTCAACACAACTTCTGCATGAGAAGTGGTGAGAGTAGCAGGTAGATTGATCTTTGCCACATGGGAATACTTGAAAAAAATGTTCTAACAGTAATTAGAATTCACATGATCTGTCTTCTAGGTGTCGTGACATTGTTGAGTGATTATGACGTATGTAAAGAGGGTGCCCCTCTGACACCTGAACAGGCGCGCCTTCTGGTTAGTATTTTGTTTCAAAGCGTGACTTTAATTTTTGGAATTTCCTTGGCAGGGGGGTCAAAAGGAATGAATGTGTGAGCCTGAGGGGCACTTAATTTGGTTTTTATTGTAAATGAGGGCTGAGTCTTTGGCAACTGCTGTTCAACACATTCATTCAGCTACAGCATTCACCAAAAGAACATCAACACTACCTCCACCATACATTGAGACAAATGTAGCAGTAAGTGGAGAAACTGCTCACCAAGTACAGGACATTTCCAAATATAAAGCAGTCAAATAAGATTCTGAATAAACATAGTGTGAACAATTTCTCAAGACATTTGCACTGACCACTTTGGTTGCTTTCCAGAAACTACTTGGGATTGAGATGGCCACATTCAAAGTGACAATGAACTGTCTGTGGAACTCTGAAACTGGTGAATTTGAACAACTGGGAGCAACTGATGATGGAAAAAGCAAAGATGTGGCAGCAATGGATGAGTAGCAAGGAGTTCAAGGGCTTTGTCCAATGCTTGACATTAGTTAAACTGACTGAACAGTGCTATGAACGAGAGATGAATTGTTACATTTACAGAAACCAACTTCAGTGCACCTTTTTAATAAAAGTGTGAAGTATAATGGACTTTTGGTCGACTCACCAAGTGAAGCAATAGACGGTGAATTGACTTTTGTACTGGCCTCTGGGGAATTTAACATTAACAAAATATGTCAATGATTAAAGAAAACCCCTTTAAAGCAGTTGAGGACTTTGACTACATTTTGAAACCATTGAATACACAGTTGTAAATGGCAGCTAATGTGGACAATAAGATACCGAGTTCAGAAAGCAAAATGCAGAGACTCATCCTTAAATGATTTCAGTCAGAACCCCCAGATCTTTTAATGTCCATTTGTAACAGTGGACCAGGTAGCTCCTTCAACAGTACAGTGCTCCACGTACAACAGAGTGCTGTTTTGCTGCAAGAAGGCTTATGGTGATACTGTTAGGAAAGTAGTAGTATAATGTGGCTGAACTATAAATCTGAACAATCTATACCTGTAAAATAGGGACACCAATACATCTGCACATTGATCCTGTTTGGTCAAATCATCCTAATGGGAATGAAAATCTAAGCAGTAATATTAAAGGCACAAAGTGAATTAAGTTTTTTTATTCAATGCAAATATAATTTTGTGTTGCTAGCAATTTTGATTCTACATGTATTAAGTTTTCAGTTCAATAGCACCCCATCCACTACATTCGATAATTAGTCATCTCACTGGTGTTACCCGGAGTCCTAGGCTGGGCTTCTACATGATTTGTAATTACAGACCTCAGCCAGCTAGTCCTGTCATTTTTCAAATCAGCTCAGCAACATCCAAAAGGTTTGTTGGATGTCAACACACCTGAACATCAATTCACCCTTATCCACATACCCTGCATTCAGCTCCTGGAAGTAATTCCCATTACCGAATTATATATGTGACATTTTTTGTTCTCTAATTGAATTAGTGGCCAGATCATCTGACATGCCACAACTCGAGCTCAGCAAGGTGACCTGTTGCGGATTCCACATTCATGAGTAGGTAGGGGATGTCACCTGACCCACCTTTGCCTGCATTATTGATATAATTTCTTTTGGCAACGGTTCCCAGCTCTCTCCACATCTGGGGCAAGGGGATGGTCTCATGCCCATACTCAAACCAAAAACTCATTTGAGAAACATCACAATTTCCATGCTGTCAGCTGGAAACAGAAATATGGCAAAATTTAAAATATTAAGGCCAGTGCCTTCATGTAAATTACTTGCCCAGAATTTTGGCAAACAAAACTATGAATATATAATGAGCACAAAATTAAATCCCCAGCTCCAGCACCGCAGCCACCCCCCCCTCCCCCCACCAATCCGTGGACATCCTGTCTGAGCCAGAGACTCCATTCTCCCCAAGTCAGAGACCACCTGTCACTCAGCAGTTTCAGTGTGCTGAAAAAGCTTGGCTGTGCTGGATTAGTGATCAACAGGGCCACCTGGCAATGTAAAATCTGGGAAATTCTTGCTCCCAGCACTGAGGGGCTTCACCAGTGAGTGGAAGGTGGTTGGTTCAATAATTGTCAGGCCACTCCACTGATCCAGCCACCTTCCATTGAAAACATAAGTAAGTAATTCCATAACCGTTAGCCTGCAGGTTTAATCCAAAGTTTAGTACAAAAGTTACTGGAGAAGTCTGATTTTATCGAAAATAATTTGGGCAATCATGTGCTACTAGATTCCAAGCTTCATTGAAGGCATCAATTACTGTTGAAGCAAGTGGTCCTTCCACAGAGGCAGCCAAGTTTTGTTGAAACTGCTCCAATGTCGATATTCCAAGGATAACTGCATCGCCAAGATCTCCCTGAAGTAAACAAATCAGCGTTATATTTAATCAGTGAACAATCATTTATGGAGAAAAATAGTGAATAAGCTGGGCCAAACAGTAGATAATGCTCAATCATAAGCCTAAAAATCAGATCGTCATTTCTCCACACCAGCCTGTACATTCAACAGATCATCCTTAGCAATTTCCCTCAATAAGATTCCACCACCAGATAAATCTCCCTTCCTCTATCAGCATTCCGAAGGGAATTCGCTACATGGCTCCCTGGTCCGCTCTTCCATCTCCATCAATGACCTCCCTTAAGCCACTTTCCCGTACAACATAGGAGGTGAAACACCTACCCTTGTCCCTCATCTCTTACCCCTACCTACCCCCCGCCTCACCCCTCCAAACAGTCCCTCCAGGTGAAGCAGCTATTCACTTGTACCTCTTCCAATGTAGTGTACTGCACTTGATGAGATCTCCCCTACAATGGAGAAATCTAATGCAAATCACGTGACCATTTTACAAAGCACCTCCATTCAGTCCAGAGAGGTGACCTTGAGCTTCTGTTTGCCTGTCTCTTAACTTTCTATCTTACTTCCATTCTGACGTATCTGCCTGTAGTCTATTGTACTGTTTGCCAGCACAAGCAAACTTGAGGAATAGCACCACGTCTTCCATCTGGGCATGTTGTAGACTTCAGGATTCAACACTGAATTCAACAATTTCAGATAACTTGCTTTTTCTGTTTGTATCAGAACTGGCCAATTCTGCTGTAAGATTATCCATTCTGTGAAATTAACTCAGTTTTTCTCTCTCCACAGATACTACCTGATCTGTTGGGCACTGCCAGCATTCTCCTTTTGGTTTCAGGATTCAACAAAAGCCCTGACATGCATTTCACAGCTTAATAATTTCCCTTTTGTATTTTCTTGATGTAACTGCCCTCAGTATTATGTTTACAGAGCCATCTGGTTAACATTAGGATCACCCTGGCCTTGTCCTAGAGATATTCCATTTATCCTATCCATCCCTCTCACCCTCTCTGCAACTTAAAACCAACTTGTCTTCTTACTTTCCCAGTCTGATGAAGGGTCTTTGAGCTGAAATGTTAAATGTTTCTCTTTCCACAGATGCTGCCTGGCCTATTGAGTGTTTCCAGCATTTTATTTGTGTTTCAGATTTCCAACATCTGCAATTTTTTGCAGCAACAAACAATCTACAACCACCTTGGAGAGGTTTATAAAATCATGAGGGGCATAGCTTCCAAGCTTCGTTACAATTACACGGTTTAAAAGACATTTGGACAGGGATATTGGCCAAACGTAGGCAAATAGGACTAGCTCAGTTAGGCTAAAGGGCCTGTTTCCATGCCGTATAGCTCGATGACTCTATGCTCGAGGAACTCAGGGGGTCAAGCAGCATCTGTAGGGGGAGGGGGAGGAATTTTCGATGTTTTGGTTTAAAACCCTGCATCAGGATCATCCACATCGTCTCGAGTCTCCATCTGCATTTTGTTTTGATATTCATGGTTTGGTAGGGACATGTTCGGCACAGCTTTGTGGGCTGAAGAGCCTGAATTGTGCTGTAGGTTTTCTATGTTTCTTTTTCCAATCAGATAAATTTAATACATTGATATTTATATTAGCTGAATCTGCATACCTGAAGTTTGGAATGATGATACATCCACCGTAATGCTGCTGATGTCAGGCTTGTCTTCCCACACCCATAAGTTTCATCTATTGCTTTCTTCACCAAATCTATGGCTCGGAAATGATGCTCCTTCCAGTACCTGAACAACAGTTGACAGCAAAGAAGATTATTAAAAGGGGAATCATCAAAGTTGCAAAACTTTGGATGAGATGCCAAACAACTTGGTCTCACCATAAGAATAGAATATAAAGTGTGATGGTTACACAAAATTAGTGAACTCACCTGTTTCTGTATGCTTCGGCCCAGTTATTACCAAAGAATCGACCAGTGGGCTGTTTCTCATATTTGTCCTCAAACTGATATTTCCCAGTCAGCAACCCACCTGCACCAATGAGATAATTAATACCATTCTTCAAGGTCCCATCACAACCCCAACCCAAGAGCCATGGATTCTCTGCACCCAGTGGATTTCAAAGCGAGGCCTGAATTGACTTGACATCCATCTTGTGAAGACGAGCAATCGACTCCAATTTTTCTCCTTTCCTCCCCAGTTCATCCAAGGGGATGATCCCTCACTGAATAAGGGAAGGGTACTCTGTCACCTGATGAACGCATACATATTTCCAAGTGGTAAAAAGCTTTCATATCTGCATGGTGGAAATGGTCTAACAGTTCAAATTAAGGTAGCTGGTGGAGGTGCAGGTGGGCTCAGCTATTAAGCTTTCAGCAACTTGGAAACCTTTTCCAAACATCTATATTGTGCAGCAGAGTTGGAAAATTCACAAAGAACTATAGTTACTCCACAGGTTACGGCAGGGTTCCATTTCTGTGATCTGTTTGTAACCCGGACAGTTCACAAATCAGAAATGCAGCCATGAACTGAGTTCCCACGCAGCAGGAGACACCTGCAGCCTCAGAGCAGCCAGCAAATCCATCCCACTGGTCTCCCAAACTCTAGTTCATATGTATGGGCTGTAGTCAGGTATTCGTAAACTGGGGAGGACAAAACAAGAAATAGGATTTAACTATACCTGCCAGTGGGTTGTAAGCATAAAATCTCATTCCTAGATGACGGAGACAGGGTATGAGTTCTACTTCTACTTGCCGAGTAGTGGCATTATACATTCCCTGCAAATAGAAATAAAATAGTTCCCAGTCAAACTGCTTATATTTAAGAAATATGCCACCAAACAGAATACTGGGCATCAATTACTCAGCTCCCAGATACTTAGTTTGAGGTCAATTGATATGCAATTACAAAGCACATAAAAACTAGAAAAACAACAGGAGTGAGGGGACAAAAATTTAACACTGAACTAAGGAAAATGATATTAGAAGAGGTAGCTAAATGCTCAATCAAATTGTTAAGTTTTAAGAAATAAATGCTGCAAATACCAAGCAGGTCAAGCAGCGCCTCTGGAAAGAATTAAGTTTTAGGCTGACGAGCTTTCAAAGTAACTGAGAAAATGTTGAAAACAACCCTGCTCTAAATCTGCAGAGATGGTGGAGAAGTGGAGACAACAACGATGTCTAAGATAGGGTGAAGGCTAGGAGAGCCTGGATGACAAGTGTTGGAAGTGTCTCTGCTGAGAGAGGGAGGTGAAGGCTTGTTAATTGGAGATGATCTGTCTGGGAAAGATGTAAAAAGACGAGAGGCTCAGGGAGAAACAAACTTCTAGAGTCATGTGTTCCAAATGGTGGTCAGTGAAACAGAAGTAGGAAGAGCAGCAACAGAAAGATCACCAAGGTCACGGGGCTGAAGATTACAGAGAGCAATGCTGGAAAGTTGTATGTGCCATGGATACCACTAACTCCTTCCTATCACTCATATATATGACTCTGAATAATTGGCAAAGTACAAAACAGTGGCAATAATCCACACCACAAGATGGTCAATGCAATGATGTAATACGGCTCAGCTCAGTGGATATCTAGTAACGGGAAATTAGTCACAAGGAGCCATGGCTGAAGATGCAAAGGACAGAGTTCGATTTTTTTAAAACAATAATAAAAAAATATTTTGACAAATGCAAGGAGAGACAAGCACAACTGAAAGAAGCTTACAAAAGTCAAATCCTCCAACAAGATGGATTTTGCCAATTTCACTCTTGACGTACCTGATAGATGGTGGGAAGAATCCAGTTGTTATGTTTACATATTGAATAGATTTCTGCCACTTCCCATGAAGCATAGTTTGAGAGGCCAAGTTCCTTAAACTTGCCCTAAAAAGAAATAAATTATCTTACCACAGAAAATCTAAAACCAAATGAATCACTGGGGCGGCACGGTAGCATAGCGATTATACAGCGCCAGCGATCGGGATTCGATTCTCATCACTGTAAGGAGTTTGTACATTCTCCCATGTCTGCGTGGGTTTCCTCCAGGTGCTCCGGTTTCCTCCCACATTGCAAAGATGTATGGGTAGGTTAATCTGGGTTTAAAATGGGCGGCGCGGACTTGTTGGGCCGGAAGGGCCTGTTACCACGCTGTAAATAAATTTTTTTTGATGGCATGATGGACCAGACAGTGATAATCCTATACTCATGAATGGCTTGGACACCAACAACTTGCGTTAAACTATAATCTCTTCATTATACCTGTTGGTGAAGCTCTTGACAAGCAGCCAATGTTTCCTCAACTGGAGTCCCATGATCTGGAGCATGGAGGTAGAGGATCTCAACACTCTTCCTTTGAAGACGCTCCAGTGATGTGTTTAATTGACATCGGACACTCTCTGCTTTCAATGACTTCCCATCCCATGGATTTACTTTGGTTGCGATTTTCACTGGATCGTATAGGAAAAAAGAACGGAAAACTTAACTTCTGGACCCAAGCTGCTGCCAATAACGTCTGGCTACATCATAAATAGTAATTGGTTTATTATTGTCACATGTACGTCAGTACAATGAAAAACTCTGCATGCATCCATACAGATCATTTCACAACATCAGTACATCGAGATAGTACAAAGGGTAAGCAATAAAAGAATGCGGAATATAGTGTTACAGAGAAAGTGCAGTGCAGGCAGACAAAATGGTTCAAGGCGATGAGGAGGCAGATTAAATGTCGGCAAGAGTCCCTCTCATGGTACAAGAGGTCCGTTCAATTATAAAAGCGGGATAGAAGCTTTAGACAAAGGACTGGCAGAGAAAATCACACAATTTAATGGGTACAACCCCAACCCACCCTCCGGCACCGGGAACAGCAGAAATGGGGGGGGGGGGGGGTAACACAAATGGGTTGCATAACTGCACACAATGTCACCCAGCCATGTCCCCGTTGCCCGAAGGTTGCTCTGAGCCCACCAACACCTGTTGCCCAAGGACTACACAGCCCGGATGGCAGGCAGAGCCCTCCGCAGAGCGGCCTCTCACCTCTCTGACCGAGCCCCAGGCTCCCAATGATTTGCTCCGCACGCCCCTCCGTATACATGAACGCTCCGTCCAGCTCGACGTGCCCGCTCTCCATGAACGCCTTCACTATGAGCGCGCTCTGCTCGGCATCCGCACGGCGCCCGAACTCCATGGTCCCGAGAATGGTCGAGGGCCGCACCGACATCGCGCTGTTGGAGATGAGGCGCTGAGGGAGCACCCGCCAAATAGCTCTGCAGGCCGAGACCGCGAACGTCAACATAGCTGTCTGGGCGGGGCTTGTCCACGCACCGCCCAACTCACGTCATTAGGCTCCGCCCACAGGCTCTCCCGAACCTGCCCAGAGAGAAGTTGTTGGCAAACTTCGCCCTCACGAAACCCAGTTATCGATACTTGTGCAGGATATCCCTGCCATGCATTTCAGATTCCCAGCATCAGTACTATTAAGCTCTCAGCGAGAGAAAGGGGTAAACATTCCCAGAACAGGGGAATATGATGAACAAGAGGCTGCAGATGCTGGAATCTGGAGCCAAAAGTTCAAGTTTATTGTCATGGGCATATATATACATACCTAGGATATAAATGCCATTAAAATTAGCTTTTCCCAGCAGCAAACTGCTGAAGGAACTCGGCGGCTCACGCAGCCGCTATGGAGGAAAATGGGAAGTGGACATTTCAGGTTAAGACCCTTCATATGGAACATTTCCACAGATCCTGCCTGATCCACAGAGTTCCTCCAGTAGCTGGTTATTTTTTGCAGAGGAATATGATCATCGTTTCATAGAGAAGGATAAAGAGCAAATAAAAGTACAACTTACAAATTAGAGGAGGGCTAACTTCAATGGACTAGTGATGGTAAGGTCAAAACAAGATTATAGTTTTACCTGCCAATGGAAAATTGGGAGACTTTCAAAAGAGAAGTTTCAAGTTCTGACTAGGTTCATTCTAACAAGGGAAAAGAATGAACCAAAGTCAGGGCTGCCAAGACGACACAGACAATCTGAAGAAACAAATAAAAAAGGGTATATGATGCGCATCACTTGAATATTTCAAATGAGAACCAAGCTGAATATAGAGTGGTATGGTAAAGAGAAAAATCAGACAGACAGAAATGAGATTAGAATGGAGGTTAAAGCTCACTGTGTGCAAGTAGGTTAATGCAGGGGTGTGGTAGGTTAGGGACTAAGCTTACATAGTGATGGAGAACAAGGTTAGAATACTTGACATGAATTTCTGGCAAGGAAAAGGCACTGCCAATACCTCAGTGGAAACAAAGTAGATAGTGGAAGAGAACCAAATTGATGGAGGCATGAGAAATACAACATGTGCTTAAAATCAACCTGTTCCAGCCGGGATGCAACCAAGGTTATTGAGAGATGTGGAGCTGGAGATTGTAGATGGGCTTCCCATAATCTTCCAATTATCTCCAGATACAAAGGAGATGCTAGAGGATTGGTGAATGGCAAACATGACACCCTTGTTCAAAGACAACACAATGACATGCTAGGCAACCACAGACTAGTCAGTGGCGATGAGGCTTTAAAACAAAAATCAGGACTGGGGAGATTTGAATTAATAAACAACAGACAGGACTGAGGTGTTACTGGCAAACTGTGACTAACAACTGAATATTTTCATAAGCTTACAAAGGAAATTATTGAAGGAAATACAGTAGATGCCATCTGTATGGATTATCAGAGGATATTTGACAAAAGACTCATAAAAGGCCGATTAACAAAACTGAAGACCATGGAATAAAGGGCATAAATAAAAATTGACTCAAAGTCAGAAACTAGCAGGTTGAGGTAAACTGTTGGGCCTCAGAGTGGAACAGGTTAAACAATGGAATTCCTGAATGGTCACTAAGACCACTGCTTTTTTTCCTTAAAAACATTAAGATATATATGTAGGGATAAGGATGTGTCACATTCATAATGGCAAGATAAAAGGTACCCTGTTAACTATTTTATTTCTTTCAGTTTCACAAACTTTATTTTAAAGTGTAAAACAAAGCAACCTCACATTTGAATTTTTATCAAACATTCTTTCACCCAGTTTATTCCAAGTGGCAGATGGAAAAAGACCCCTCTCCTTCAACGTCCTGCAGCCTGTTTGTTCCCTCCCTTTAAAGGCTGCAAACTGGCACAGTTGACTAATTCTTCAACAAAGCTGACAGTTGTCTCTGGGTGCAACTCTATAGTTTCTAAATTGTATAATGTCATAACATTGGTGCACAGTACATTCCTGGATAGCCTCCTGAGTGCATCATGAAAAGTAATGTGCAATCATAAACAAACAATTACTTTGCAACCCTGACTCAGCCATTAATTTCTAGTCAATTTCACACCATCCTTCATGTGGACAGCACAACACATGTACATGGTCAAACTACAAGCTATCATGACAATACAAGAGAGTTAAAACCCATCCACCAATTCCATTTCAGGATATGATTCCACATAATGCTTCACATTTCACAAGTTTTCAAAGTTCTTTCATGTGCCACATAGCAGTTCAGTGATGAAGCACACCCAGTGCCTTAGGATCTCTGTTCTACTTGGTATTACTGCCATTGAGTCAGGATATTTTCTGAGCTCTCTCTTCAACATATAATTGCATCTATAAATAAGGCAAACAAAAGCATGATTCAGATGTGCGCACCATTGTGAAGATGTTGTACAGTATTCTGTAGGGAGCAAACTAAAGCAGTGATCAATAATTCTACAGCCTTGCATATTTAGCCAATGGGTTCAGAAAGTTAATAAAACAAATTGTGGCATTTTCCAGCAGTGGGATATATTTACCAGCAACCAAACATGTTGCAAGGAAATCCGTGACATGTTTGGATATCTGTCCATTATGATTTGAAGAACCTACAGACCTTAAAATGGACAGAAACTACTGTCAAATTAACCACAAATGCAGCACAAGGTATATCTTGCTAAAATGTAAGTGCTACCTTCAAGATATCAGATGTCATAGTTTTCAGTGGGATTAGTCTAGGCTCTCGCATATTCACTTCTTGTTCATCAGCGTGAATCCATGGGAAATCCTGCATTGGAATTAAACAAATCAGTAGAACAGCGAGTGACAGAAAGACAACACTCTTATTTTCCATGTACTTACTGTCCAACTGTTGCAAAGTGGCTATCCTCTGGTTGCCCCAAGCCACCTTTAAGTGCTCCAGTCTGAACAACAGTGTTATCAAGGTGGTGAAGGCAGCATAAAGCATACTTGCCTTCATCAGCCGAGGCACTGAGTATAAAAGTTGGAAACATCATCTTACAGTTGTGTAGTTCTGGTCGCCACACTGTAAGGAAGGGTGCGGTTAAACCAGAGAGATGCAGAAAGGACTCACGAGGATATTGTCTCGATTGGAGGGCTTGATTTATGAGGAGAGATTGGATAGGCTGGATCTGTTTTCCCTGGAGCAAAGGAGGCCAAGTGACACAAGAGAGGTTCATAAAATTGAGTGGCATAGATAGGGCAGATAGTCAGTCAGTTTCCCATGGAAGTGGTATCCAAAACTAGAGGGAATAGGCATAAGGTGAGAGGGAGAAGGCTTAAAGGGGATCTGAGGGGTAAATCTTTCACACAAAGAGTAACTGGTATCTGGAATGAGCTGCCAGAGGAGGTGGTGAAGGCAGGGACAGTAACAACATTTAAGAGGCATCAGGACAGGTACCCGAATGGGCAAGGCATGGATATGGAGTATCTGAGGGGAAGTGTAATTACTATGGATAGGCATGATGGTCGACATAAACATGGTTGGCCAAGGGGCTGTTTCTATGCTGTACAACTTTATGACACTAGGTGATGGTGGATATGCCAAGAGCAGCTTTGAAAATTTGTCCACTTAATAGTTTTGGACAAAGACAATTACAAACACTTCAAGTCTTCTACCTTGCAATCATACTGGACTCATTTATTGCTTATAAAGGGGGTCAACAGTCCAAAAATAAGAGAAAGCAGTTTTTCAAATATGGAAAAAAAACACTGCATGCAATCCCAATTTCAGCAACTGAATAAAAGGACACAGACACGCACATTAATTTGAAATGCAATCCTTGGCAATAGGTTTATTTGTTTCTCCCTTTCACGTAGGCTTCCATGTCCCTCACCCTCCAGTGCAGGAGCCTGTCTGTCTCAGTGTATGTGTGTCTCTAACAATTTGAATGAATGTGTCATGCACAGGCAACGTATCAGAGATTATGCTAAAGGACAAAAGGCCAACGATTAATCCTTGGAGAATTCTAAAGAGGAGACTGTAAGAAAAGGAAGACAAATCTTCCTTCACTCTGTTTTGTTGTTCGCATATATGGTTCAGATTCTAGATGACTGCATCCCTAGACAAATAGGAAAATACAATTAACTAAAAGCTGAACAAATGAAGAACAAAGCAGGCAATGAAGAACAGTGAATAGTCATTCATGGCAGATACAAGGATGGATCCTAGGTCATAAGTGTCATTTGTGACTTTGGCAAGAGTGATTTGAGATAGCATACTTACCTGAGGAACTTGGAGGATGGGTACATTGCAGATAAACCATTTGTTGGCTTATCTCTAATTGTCAGTCACAGCTGCAATGCTCTCATGTATGCAAGGACACCCAACACCTCCAACGTGATCAACATTGTTTCAATTACTTAACCTTTGAGGTTTTTTTCTATTCTTCCTACCAAAAAGACGACATTTATAGGTGGGGAACAATATCAGCACTTTTGAAAGAGGAGACGGCCAATTACTGAGAAGAGAAAACGGTCATCAACAGTCGAAGGAGAGAGGGCAAGGTCTGAACTCAGCAACAAAAGGATATTTGGAAAATCTCTCACCCAATGGGAATACATGCAAGATTAAAATATACACAGATATCAATACATTTCATACTAAGGACCCAAGCCATTGTAAAGTCTATCTAAAAAAAATAGTTCACCTTTATCACCTGAATCTTCTCCATGTTTCGAGTGGCAACATCTCTGGTATGAACCAGCACAGTGAAGGTACAGCCTAGAATTAAACAACGCTATTCAGATCCTGCAGATACAGGAAGCACGACAACACAACACTTGAAACAGTCATACTCTCGTTTGCATGACTTACTAATCCTGGCATTAAGCCAGTAGACTTGGAACATCCCAGGCTCAATGGCTGGCCTATGTTAAATCACCCTTACTTCTGGGACAGCGGTAAAGGCTACAAATAAAAATTAAAATCAATAGTCCAAAAGGCAACACAAGCCTCTTCTCCTGCCCAATCTTCATTTCCTTTGATACCTTTCAACCAAAAATATTTCAAAATCAGCCTTGATTGTCCTCAATTGAACATCCCTAGACCATTAATATGAACTGCAAATATTCACAACCCTCCGTGAAAAACCTCTTCTCAGTGCTAAATGGCCACCCCTTATCCTGAAGCTATGATTCTTAGTTTAAGGCACTCCAGCCAAAGGAAACAGCTTTTTGGCATATACCTGACAATCTCACTCAAATCTTTAGATGTTGCAATGAGACAATGAGATAATCAGCCACAGCCAGTATCACTTAGCCCATTAAATGCTATGAAGACAAATACTGCTTTATCTGGCCACAACATTCTCAAATTAGATTTGTCAAACAGATACTCTTCAAAAAACCATGTCATCTCTGCCTACAAGTTTCCAAATATCAGTAACTACTTTCTTAATGAGTCTATGGTTTGCCATTTTCTTACTTCTTGAATAGTGTTACCTTTGCTAACTTCCAATCTACTAGGACTTACCAGAAAATGAAAACTGGCCACACACAAAGGTTGGATAAGGACAATTAAATTCAGCCAAGCTATTATTCAGCAATCACTATCAAGGCTTGACCATTAATGGGTCTTTGGGTCTTATAGTCAGAAGGAACTTCAGGAACTTTATATCAAGAAAATAACTAGCCA
Source organism: Pristis pectinata (assembly GCF_009764475.1). Lineage (NCBI taxonomy): Eukaryota > Metazoa > Chordata > Chondrichthyes > Rhinopristiformes > Pristidae > Pristis > Pristis pectinata. The sequence continues at coordinate 16,931,231 of NC_067430.1, forward strand.
AACAGTTTAGCTAATTCACTGTGCACTTCTCCTGGTTTCAATTTTTATAATAGATTCTGGAAAATGATAGGTGCCCATGAAACCATGCTCCAAGAAAATTAAATGCCTTCAGGAGCAGCGGGAAAAGAATACAGTTCCACACAAGAGCAGAAACCATCTCACTCCCAACTTAGATTCCATCCAGTCAGTTTGTTTGCCATCCTAGCTCCCTATGACAGGGGATGTATAACAACTGCACCCCTAATCAGAGGTTTACCTGGAGGGTTGGTGTCCAGAATTGCATCACAGACACTGATCTTCAGAATCGAAGCTCGAAGAAGCTGCTCAACACGGGACAGCAGGGAGTCAGAGCTACAAAACAGCAAAAAGATCAATTCACAGAAAAATCTAACCAATAACAATCTTTGGGCTATGTGAGGGTCTTCTAAATTCGATGTCTTCCCTTTTAAACCACTTCCTCTCAAGACACAGGCTCTTCCAGAGTTATGCTCATCTGGCATTTGTTGCTGTCTCAGTTGATTGCATTTGCAGGCCTTTTATTTATTCATGGGATTCAGACATCACTAGCAATACCTGCTTTTATTATCCATCCCTCAATGCCCCTGAACTAAGGAAGCAGTTAAGAGCCTCATACAGGTCAGTGAGTATACTTGAAGAGTTCATCAGTAACCTCCCACCCCTCCATTCCTTTTCTGAGATCATGCCTTCTGGTTCTGGACTTTTCCATGAGAGGGAACATCCTCTCAGCATTTAGCCAGTCTAGCCTCCAGAGAATCTTGCATGTTTCAATAAGATTCCCTCTCATTCTTCCAAATTCCAATGAGTAGTGTCCTAACCTGTTTAACCTTTCCTTGTGGGACAACTACTCCATACCCACGATCATCCCAGTAAACCTTTTCTGAACTATCTCCATTGAAATGAGATAATTCATTAAATAGGAGTCCAAAATTGTTCTTAGTCCTCTCGACAGGGTCTCACTGTAATAAATGCCAATATTCCATCATTTTTCCAGATTAGCTGCTGCATTTGAGTGCCAGCTTTGTGTATTTCACTCACAAGGAGCCCCAGGTCCCTCATGCTGCAACTTCATGCAATTTTTATCTTCATTTGAACAATCTTTTGCTGTTCCTTCCAAAATCTACAAGTTTACATTTTCCCACATTATGTTCCATTTGCCAACCTTTTTGCCCACTCACCTAGCCTATATCCCTCTATAAACTGGTTGTATATTCTTCATACATTTGCCACCTTCCGTAACTCCCTTATCTCTACTTGCTGCTTCCTAGCTGTTAGGCAATCCTTTATCCATGCCAATATGTTACCTCCAACACCATGGGCTCTTAATTGTGACTTAAATCTTTTGCCAGGCATTTCATCAAATGTCCTTTGGAATTTCAAGTACAATATATGTACTGGTTCTTCTCCAACTCTGGTTGAGACTTCTTCAAAGAACTTAATTAATATGTCAGACACAATTGCCCCTTCATGAAGCCATGCTGTCCCTGCTTCAATGGACTGATTTTCCAAATGTAGTATTACATCCTGAATAATTCCACGATCCCACTGAATGGTGGAGTAGGCGCAAAGGGCTGAGTGGCCTTTCCTTGTTCCTCGAGACACAAGAGACTGCAGATGCTGGAATCTGGAGCAATAAACACAGTCTGCTGGAGGAAATCACCGAGCCGGGGGGGTGGGAGGAATTGACGTCAAAACCCTGCATCAGGACTTGTTCCTACTGCACCCAATTCAGGATTTCCATCCACTTCCATTTTTCACTTCAGTGAATCAGATCCATTTTATTCAATTATTATTTAAGTTACACAATAAGGAAAGCTAGGCAATGCCTTCATTAATTGACAGCACAGTCCCACAGTTCACTAGTGTATTCTTTCCAAGTGCCACAGCTCATTGGTGTAGTTTTGTCTCCATACTACCAGAAGAATATGTTTGCCTCAGACGGAATAGACAAAAGGTTCATCTGGCTGCAGCTGTATAAGCAATCACATTTATAGACTGGCAAAATAATTATGAGGGAACATGGAGAAATTTCTGTACAGAAGATGGCCAAGATCTGCAACACATTCTAAAAGCACAGTGGAAATCAGGTCCACCAGCCACTTGGATGTATTCATAGAGAACGAACTTGCAAGGTTATGAGGGGTGTGGAGAGGAAAGTAAGGACATGGGACCAACTAAGTAGCAGTTTCAAAGAGCTAGCAGAAGCACAATGGCCAAAATGGCCACCTCCTGCACTGCAGCATTTTGTGATTGTAGGCCTGCTGTCATAGCTCAGTGCTACATCAGCCTCAGTACCGTAAAGAAACAGCACGCCATTTAATTTCCATCCTTTCCACATAATGCATCTTCTGTCTCAAATTAAGCTACTATAGACATACTGCCCAATGACTGCAAGATAGTCTTATGGGAGACCGTTATTTTACATTGGAGTAAAGGTACCTTAGAAATCAAATTTCACCAAGGAAAAATCTAGAACAAGTCTAACACAGACACAGAAATAAATCCATTGCACCACTCTTCACAGAACTTGTGATACAAGCAACTGTAACAACGCTTTCTACACAGCTCCAATCAAGATACACACTGGCTTCACCGTTGTTAATTGCATCAAATCACTGTGATCTAATTGTTTTGTCTCATCGTATTTCTTGATTGGGTTGTGCAGAAAGCATGTTATGGTTATGATATGTAGAAATCCAATTAATGTTCTAACTAAATAATTATAAAGAATGTTCTATTTGTGATGCAGATAGTCAGTACACAGGGAGAAACATCTTCATTAACTGCAACAAGCCTCAGAATGGGATTAATAGTTCAGTCACATAGCAGTACAGGAATACAGAACACTGACAATGTCTCACCTGACAGACAGCAAAGGAGGTTGGGATATCTCAAAGACAAAGCGCTCCACAGGATGATGCTCTTTATCCAGGATCACCACCACCACCCGATCCACCTCATTCTAAAAACAGGAGAAAAGGTTGCAGGCCACAATCCATAAAGTGCTCCTTTCAACTAAGTAATTAACCATGATTTAAAAATCAACAAGCATTGGAGAGAGGTCTGGTACATTCCTTCAAATTACAGTTTCTGTAGGTAGACTGGGACAACACAACAGCAGAGAAAACTGAATTGCATTGACCTTCTATGTAATTGTTCTGAGGTAATAAAGCCACACTTATTGCCCATCCCTAAATATAGGTGTCATGTGGTGGATCTCCTGAAATCTTTGCTCTCCACATGGAGTTATTTCCAAGGTGGCAGTAGGTGGAGATTCCAGGATTTTGAATGTGAAAGAAACAATGGATTTCCAAATCCGGATAATGTGTACTTGGAGATGGCTGGCATTTCCAATATTGGTTTTTCTTTATTTGTAGTACACTTTGCAGGTTAAGATGAAATGAGTTAGATTTGCCATAGAGAATGTGTTCAGTCATGATGCAGCACAGACAGAAGAATGGATGAAGTGTAATAGCAGAATCCTTCATTAAAACAGCTACTCAGTTTTCCATCACATTCAAATATTGTTACAACAGCACCCTTCCAATGTGACTAGTTTCTATTTTCTGAAGCTGAAGAGACTGAGCCACTCAATATAAAACATCTAGTCTCTAATCGTACTTAGTCACAATTTTCTTTTTTGAAGAATCTTAAATACACTAAATAGATAAAAATGAGAGAAGCCTCTCTGATACGCAAGTGAAAAGTGAACAATACACTGAAGTACTAACTGGCATCCCAAAGATTTCCTGTGCATATCTTCAGTATTTGTTTTATATTGGGAGGCATGCATCCTAAAAGTCAGGTGAGTGGCGATAATGTGAAGTAGAAACTAACTCAAAGTACAAGCTTATACAATCAGTTCCACACTATGACAAAAGCAGATAATTAAAAACTTCCTCACCTTCTCAATCAAAGGCTTGATACAGTGCAGCGTGTCCTGGATGTACTGGTTAAGCTCTGGGTGACATGACATCTACATAAGCACAGCATTCAAAGGGTAAATAAAGCTTCATTCACCAAAATAATGCCATTACTAGTTTTCAAAAATGCAAAGTCCCTAAACAGTAGCTCACACAAAACAAACTCTACTGTTACCATTTTTTTTGCTTTAATATTTGTTTTTGTTCTAAGATTTGGTGTAACTGGCAAAGACAGCATTTATTGTCCTTCCCCAATTGGCTTTACGTGTTAGGAGCCACCTTCTTGAACTGCCACTGTGATTCTTCTGAAGGTACTCCCACAGTCTTGTTTGGTAGAGAACTCCAGGATTTATACCCAGAGGTGTGAATAAAAGAAAAGCAATAAGATTCCAAGTCAGGTTGGTGTATGACTTGAAGAGGAATCTGCAAGCAGTGATGCCATGCATCCGCTGCTTTATGAAGTATCATAAGTAATCCAATGTTCAGCTACCAAGGTATCCTAAACCTCAAATCTCTATGTCAGAACATCAGCCACTTAGAAACGTTTCTGCTTTCTCACCTGAACAGGTACATTGTACTTCTTCCTCTTCTGAAAGATTCCAATTGGATACACCTCCCTGACGTACAAAATCAAATGAATAGCCACTTCTAGAAATTCACAAAGTACATCTGCAACCACTGGAGAGAAAAAAGACCAGCTGCTCATTGGGTACAAGATCATGGAGGTACAGTTTATAGTGTAAAGCCTGGGAAGCCAGAGAAAGAACACAGGACCATGCGTCATTTGGAATACATCCCACTGAAGGTTTCAACCACCTTGAGTTGAGGAGGGAAAATATACTCAACATTTCCACTCCTAATCACAATCTGAAAATTCACACATGGACATCAGGATCAGTTGCAGTGACTGTCCAACAATCTTCTTAGCAAATTACCCGTGAAAGCATACCCTTGGCAGAGACAAAAGGAAAAGGAAACAAATGATAAAAAAACCCAAAGTATTTCAATTTGTGATACAGCTTCATGCAAAGTAGTATTAACAGCCTAGATTAAGACATTAAAAATTTCACCTTGTCCAAAATTGAGATCCTGTCGTGTGAGAGTGGTCATCTTCACAAATATCTAGAGAACAATATTATAATTGGTCAGAACAGCAGGATTTAACAAAACCATAAGTGTCCCATTTCCAACAGAAGAACAACTTGGATTATGTAGCACCTTTAACACAGCAAATACTCAAGGCAGGTCTTTATTCATATTCAAAAAAACAGTTATCAATATTGACTGAATCACAAAGACAGGTCATAACACTATTTGCTTTGATTCTTTTTAGGAAAATTATAAAAAGGAAAAAGGAGAGAAAACTAATTCCATATTACATCATATTCTCTTTTGGAATATTGGTAAACATTTTCATTGAACAGTCGTCGGAAGAATCAATTTGAATTCTATTATTAATGCTGTACCCATGTTCGTCCCTCTCCCCGCCCACGATTGCAGAGTGTACGGTGTGTGAATGATTAATCTGTGGCCGGGATCAGTGGGGTGAAGCCTGTGTAACAAAGGGGAGCCGGTGAAGCGGGCGGAATTATTTGCGAATGTGGCGTTTAGGCGTCGCAGAGGGAGATGGCAGCCAGGTCACTGAACTGGATGAGGAGTGACCTGCGTTTTCACCTCCCCCCGTGTTACTCGGAGCACCAAGTGTCCGCCCACAGCCCCGCTGTTTACTCCATCCGCAGCCCTGCTGCTTCCCGTTCCCATTCACCCCGGCCCCGCCCATCACCGGCCTGGGCCGCGACCTGCGAAAACTCCCGAGTCCGACCGGGCTGGGCCGCGACCCGCGAACCCCGGCGAGCACGACCGACCTGGACCCCATCACCCCATCACCACATCCCCTCCCCTGCCGAGACCACAACCATCAACCTCCTCCTCCCGGACCTGACCTCCTGCCACCGGCGCCGCCGCCACTTGGACTAACACAATGCACCGTGACGTCACCAGCCTGCGTGCTTAGCGTGCGCGTACGTTCCGTCGGACGGCGAGGAGCCCCGCCCCCACCCGATGACTGGCCCTGCCCCCAGACCCGGGCCGCCCTCCTCTGACGGTGAGACCTGGGCAGACCGCCCCTCAGCTGGAAGTTTGCAGCCCGTCGGTGGAGTTAGGACACAACGTAAGGGGAGAAGGTGCTGGTGCGACGAGTTCAGAACCGTTTCGGTCCGGCACTGTTGGGAATTACGGATGAACAATTGGTAAAAGGAAAATAAATGAGAATGTGACAGAAAACTAGCAAGATCCCTAAAACAGCTTGTGAAAACTAATGTTGCAAAACAAAATCAGTGAAAGTAAATGCGGATCCTTACACCCGAGACTGGGGAATAAAGGAAATGGAGATGTGACACAAATACTTCATTTCTGTCTGTCTGGCTAAAGACACAGAGGGCATCCAACAGTTTAATCTCAAGTTTCTCTTCAGTGACTTGTGATATTTAATTATATTAGAGGTGCAATATCATTTGGAGAGTCATTGTAGAAGAGCGAAAGATAATCTTAGTAACCATTTAATATTCCTCAGGGGCTTGATGGAGTAGATGGGATGTTTCTCCTAACTTGCAAATCTAGAGATTGAGATAAGACAATGCTTTAACTCAAAAGGGAGACACAGTGGTGCATTTAGTGGAGCCACTGCCTCACAGCACCAGAAATCCAGGTTCACACATTCCGAATTTGCACATTCTCCCTGTGACTACATGGGTTTACGGGTGCTCTGGCTTCCTCCCACATACGAAATGGTGTGAATTGGTAGGTATATTAGGCTCTGTAAATTGCCCCGAGTGGTGGTAGAATCTTGGGAAGTTGATGAGAAGATGGGGAGACTAAAAAATGGAATTAAAATACAATTTGTGTAAATGGGTGGTCGATGGTTGGTTGGCCAAAGGGCCTGTTACTATGCTGTATCCTTCTTTGACTCTATTGATAAGGAATCTTTGGAATTAAATACTTAAGATGAATGTGAATGTTCAGTTATAAAAACACAGAAATAGATCCATAGATTCTACAGGAATAAGAGGTTTTAGGATGGCATGGGATGATGGAGTTGAGGTAGAAGATTGTCCATGATCTTCCTGAACGATGGAGCAGTCTCAAAGGACTGAAAGCCTTTTCAGATCCCATTATTTAACTTCTTAACTTAGAAGGGGGAAACTGAGAGACAGAAAGAAGATTTAGGTTGAGTGGTAATGCAGAAAATTGTAGTCGTATATCCTGCTTTCATCAACTCCTCAAAGCAACTTTATTGTGGGCAATACACAATATTTCCATCTTAAGTCTATGTATATGATCTAGATAACCAGCGTAGTACCATAGGCAGCCAAATGGGCATTGTGTGTCTCAAATGGTTCCTTGGATATTATAAAGAGATAACATTGTTCTGATTTCCTTTCAGTTTCTCTCCTTTATCCCTGTCCCTTGTCTTCAATTTTGCACCTTTTTCTCCGACCAAAGGTTCAGAATCTTCTTGACATTCTCCAACGACTCTATAAAGGAATTTCATCTAATCGTAGAGTCATACAAAATGAAAACAGGCCCTTTTGGCCCCCAGTGTTTGTGCCAACTATCAAGTACCTATCTATACTGATCTCATTTCCAAGCATTTTGCCCATGGCCTTCTTGGCCATAGTATTTCAAGTGCTCATCCAGTTATTTCTTAAATATTGTGAGGATACATGCCTCTCCTGCTCTTCAAACATTCCTGATTTCAACCATACGTTGGTGAAAAAAAAATTCTTCCTCAAACCTCCTCTAGGTCTCCTGTACCTATCTTTAAACCTATTATAGCTTCTCATTATCTACCCTGACTATATTCTTCATAACTTTGTACAGCTCAATCAGATCTCCCACCAGCCTTCTCCATTCCAAGGAAAACAAACCCAGCCTATCCAGTCTCTCCTTGTATCTGAAGCGTTCCATCCCTGACAACATCCTGGTGAATCTCCACTGCTAACCTCTCCTTATTCTCAGGGACAACTTAAAATTGATGAACACTGACCAAGGATTCATGAGTAAAAGAAAATCTCTGAATTAACTATCAAAACCTTTCATACTAACATTCATGTTTCATTTCATTGACCGTTACATTGAGCATTGTGTGTTGGGTGGAAGATTGAACTCCAAGAGGAACAACATCATTCCATACCATTGACACAAATAAACTTCCAGATTCAGGAATGTTCCATGTTCAGTCCTTGAGCAATGCTGGATCAGCAAGATTCAAATATTTGATTGAATTACATTTCTGATTCCTTTTTACTACCACATTATGTAATTAGAAATTATTTTGTACCAGTTTTTGCAGCCAGGACATCCCGCAATAAAGGGGTATGCATTGAAAGGTGTGGGATTAAGCAAGGTTTCCTGGGCTTCTGGTGGGTATATGTAGATGCCTGAGCTTGATGTTACATTAGGCAGTGGCCAGACACTATAACTTCGATATCTCTTGGCTTGATTTTCCACTCTATGTTGTACTCCTTTATTGTGATTCCCTCCCAACTGGGCAGCTTCCATAATGTTTGAAAGTATTCCATCTAATTTATTTTCCAAATTGTACAAATGGGAAAACATTAGTTACTTACATAGAGCCAAAATAAAAACAGAAATTTCTTTTAATGGAAATCTTCATTTTGGAAAAAAATAATTTCTGTCCATATTTGTGCAAAACCTTTTACATTTTTATTATCATTTTCTGTTTGTGATTTTAAAACAATAACATACACACAAGCAACAGATTGCAAATCACAACCAATCTGATCACCAATGTCTGTTTTCAGCTCCTAACTACACTTTTCCTTGCAATCACAGGAAATGCAACACCTATCATTGCACAACTTCCCTTCCCACTATATAGGAGCTCAAAATCTTTAGGTGAAGCAGTAATTAATTTGGACTTCTTCCAATCTAGCCTACTGCATTCAGTGTTCACAGTATAGTCTCCTTTACATTAGGGAAACCTCCAAAAGCATGTTAGGTGATTGCTTCACTGAGCACCTGCATTCAGTCCACAGGGACAACCCTCAGTTTCCCACTGACTGCCACTTTAATTCTCCATCCCGCTTTCACTCTGACCTATCTGTCCATGGCCTCCCGCACTGTTACAGCAAGGGTCAATGCAAGCCTGAGAAACCACACCTCTTCTTCATGTTGCAGCCTACCACACTCAATATCACATTTTCAATTTTAGATAATTTACTTTCTCTGTATCAGAACTGGTATTTCTGTTATAAATTATCCATCTGTGATAATTGGCTGAGTTCTTTTCTCAACATTAGTACAGCCTGACCTGCTTTTATCAACCCATAACACAGGCAAAGAGAAATAATCACCATCTAATGCTCCCATTAACTCATTTGACCTGGCTCATCCTATCACAGATATTCTCCCTTTGTCCTCTCCATCCCTCCCTGATCTTCACTGCAACTTAAAACTAACTTGTTTTTCTTTTCCCAGTTCTGATCAAGAATTGTTGAAGTATTAGCTTTGTTTTTCTATACAGAGTTGCTGCCTGACCTGCTGAGAGTTTCCAGAATTTTTTTGATTTTGCTTCAGATTTACAGCATGTGCAGTTTTTTATGATTTTCAATCAAAAATAATGTTGCTTTCAGATTCAAAGATTTAAGGCAAGTAGCAAAAGAACTAACGGCAAAATTATTCTTTTTTTTTCAAATACAGCAAGTTGTTAAGACCTGTATTGTACAGAATGAAAAGGTGATGGAAGAAAATGTAGTAGGAACTTTCAAAAAGGAACTGGATAAATATTTAAAAGGAAAAAATACAGACCTCTAGGAAAAGAGCAGTGAGTGAGTGAGCTGATTGGATAGTTCTATCAAAGACCCCTGTACTGCACCATTCTCTGATTCAATGATTTGCTGAATGAAGAGAAGCTAACTAGAAAATAAAAAATAAAGTTTTTTTGTGTTTTAGAGGTCTTTTAACATTATGAAAGAATTTGATAGATTAAGTGTTTCTATTTCTGAGGGAGACTAAAAGAAGTAATAAATATAAGGTTCTAATTGGTAAATCCAATAAGGAATTGGGAAGCGAGATCTTTACCAGGGTGTGGTTGAAATGAAGATCCCTTAGTGCAAACTGAAGTGAATAATTGAGATGAATTTCAGGGGAAGCTTGAAAAAAGAGGCATGAAGGAATAGAAGTGTATGCTGATAGAGTAAATTGAAAAATGGTGGAATGGGGCCTATATAAACCATCATTTCCAGTACAAATAAAGTGACCTGTATTTGTGCAGGATATTCAACGTGATTACTTTTAGCAATATAAACATAATCAAAATCACTACTGTTTGATTTCTCCCTCCCCAGTGCCACTTAAATGCCCCAACCCTTAAATAGGTTCAGAGACAGGTGTTGTCCATGCAATAACTTCTGTGTTGCATTTTTAAAATTCTATCCCTATCCTTATCTTGCCACAGGTACATAAAATAAAAGAGGCATCTCCGCCATCTGATAGCCTCCTCAGCTTTATTTTAATACAATTTCCTTGCCGTTTCTTGTGATTTCTCAGTGTCTATGACCCCCGGCAACTTCTCTTTCTGCTTATATCAGTTTGACTGAAAACATTTTTCCTGCAATCGCATCTAACAGCTTAGCTTGAATTTTAGGATTTGTTCCTCTGTTCTGGACTCTTGATCATCAAATCCCTTCACTGTTGAACACTTTAACAGCTAGAGGTTGTACTGTATTTGTCCAGTCCCACTATAACCCGATCTCTCCGTGCCAGGCCCATTCCCGTGAATTGTTTCTGGGCTTTATCTAAACTGGTAATTGTTTATGAATCACGGATCTATAGTACAATTGCTGTGATTGTGCGCCCTCGCCATATGCTTTCTCCTAATTGAAACCAAAATGCCATTAATCTTTGTGATAATTTTTGTGGTTACCAGTTAGCTTTTTATTTTCTGAATTGAGTACCTAACCTCCCAAATCCCTTTGTTCATCTGTCCTCAATCGTCCTTTAATTAGACTCCCATGTTAGTACAGTACTCACTGTGTGCTACGTGAAACTGTATCTGCTACCGTTTGTCCACTCTCATCTAACAACCTATTTATAGCGCCAGCCCCTTCCAACTCTCCTTTTCCAAGATATTCCCTGGATTTATATTTCCAAAATATTTCAGACATTCAGTTCTTGCACCCGTTACCTGGGCGACCACACTTGTCACAGTCGCCAAACTGATAATGCTTCTACATTTCCAACCAGTTTCCCATCCATAACACCACGCTCTCTTCAAACGCATTGCCTCACATGTTGACCAACCCCTTCATCCCTTTCCATTCACCTTCACAGCAAGGTTCAGACAAAGAACCCGTTGTTTGGACACGACCTCCACACATCCCTATTCACATCTTCATCTGTATTTTTCGGTATCTCTTGTTGCATTTCTTTATTCTTTCGTTGAGTGCCCGCCCCTGTCTATCGCTGACATCATAGTCGGGAACGCGCCCGGGAGCGCGGATGTTCATTTCTTTCCCAGTCTCTGAGATATTGAATCTTCGGTTCTATTGGGTTGCCGGAGTGGTAGCTCTCCGTGCCCCGTACCCGAGAAATAGACAGGTAGGAAAGTGTTCAGGCCAGCATGAAATTCAGTCCCAAACGACGCATTTTTATGTTATTCGGCTCACGGTGTCGCATCTCATGGCACCTGCAACTCAACTGTAAATGCTTCTTTGACGATTTTCAGAATGTTTTGTGTTTATTGGAGCCTACACAAAAGCAATGTGTCGGTGTGTGTGCATGTGTGTACCCCTGTCAGTGTTTGTCAGTGGGTGTGTATGCCTGTCAGTATATGTATTCTCGCTCTCTCGAGTCGGTTGGTCTATCTATAAATCGTTTTCTTCCAAACCAAAAAAAAGAGGTGTCCAAGATGTGTTTGTCAAGCATTGAACGTGAATTGGCTTGTTAAATTGATTGATTTGATTGCTGATGGTTTGTTTACATTGGGAAAGGCTTTTTTTTCTGTTAAGTGCGAGGGATTTGATAGCCAGTTTTGTAGGGGCAGAAGTTCGTACGCTGTTTGAACCCTGGATGTTGGTATTGTGCGTGTATTGCACACCAGGCTGTTAGACGGCAGGACTCTGGCAGAGCTTTCAACATTTGACCAGGCGCGGGGGATACCAAGGGCAGGTCATGCACATGCCTGTGAGACTTGGAAACAATGCTTTGTGAATCTGACACCGAGCCCATTCTTGATTGTTTGTTGGCGGGTTTGAAGCAGAAGCTCCGTAGCCAATGGTGGAGATGATTTTGGAGAGCTGGAATTTTCGGAGGTGTGGTGGTGGTGGTGTTGCTGGGGGTGTTGGGGGGGGGGGGGTGTTGTGGGTGTACAGTGGAAGATGTTGCAAATTATTCTTGAAGCTGGAAGAAATGTTTGGTCCTGGAGCAGATGGGAGGTGAGAGAGTGTCTCCTCAGGGAGCTGCAAATAATTAATATTATCCCTGTGGCCTGGGGAAATACCAGTTAAAGAATTGAGATGTTAAATGTAAGTACATTTCAGAATATGACCATCCTTTCCCATCTATTACTCTTCCAGCGTTTTGAATAGTCACTTTTTATTTTGATATCAAAACTATTGTGCTGTGTTGTATTGTGCTTGTGTGTCACGGTTTGTAAAGCCTAGTCTCGTGGTTCATCAATCACATTGATCTTTTGCCTCTAAATTTCCCCCACCCCCTACTATGGACTACAGTTCCATGCATGCATTAGCTCAGCCACATATGTCCCGTCGTGGGATCACTCGTGACACAAACCCTGTCCTCGTCTTATGCACGGGCACATATGCATTTTCTAGTTGGAAGCATTGAATGATATTCAGGGCAAAATGTCCCACCTGATTTTCCTCTCCCTAACTCTAGGGAAATAAATATTAGTATTGTGGTTACAAGAGTGGATATCGCTGTGTATGTTCCCATTTTGTTTATATATGCATGACTGATATTTATTGTCCTTGCTTTAGGAGGAAACTACTCCAATTATTTTGTGATACAGGATGGCCTTTGTGCACCACAGATCATGATGTGAGCATTGTAATAGCTGAGCTGTGGATGTAGTTGCTCAGCTTTTTCCCTTAGTCCTATTCCTTTTCTGAAGGCACCATCTGTCACTGGGGAATGGGTCGAGCAGGCATTATTGCATAACAATCCAGTTGAGTTTCCCCCACTTTGTTACCAAGGGATGCTATAACAATTTGGATTGCTCCCATAATCATTCTAATTACATCAGCTAGAACTAAATAGCATTTGAATTCCAACCCCTTTCCAGCAGATGAGTTACAATGCCAACTCTTTTGCATCTAAACACTGGGAGTGTTTTGACTGTCTTTACACATTCTAAAGCTGAAAAGTAGTAAGTGTGATTAATCTGTGCCTGAATGTTGTACAAACCATAATACCTGATCAACATTTGAAATCAAACTCATTGGTTCACCTTGCGTGTTTCTTCTTCAGCTTAATCGTACAAAGAAAATGGCACAGTGGTACCTCATGCCTCCTTTCCTCTTCATCTTGGCTTTTGATGTTCTGAGCCAGGTTTGTGCTCTGGAAGCTGATACCAGAGATAAGAAAAGCACACTGCAGCCACCCGACACCAGCAACAATCTGAAGAGACATGATTCTTGGCCAGACCTGCCCAGACCAGGCCGCAAACATGGCATACAGAGGAAGGACAAAGCCAACACTATGGTGACCAGAGTGATGGAGGGAGACAGACCAGATGAAGATGGTGTAGGACTGGAGAGTCTGACACCAGTGCGTGTGGAGACAGACAGTCTAGAAAGAGCAGCCATGCTGGAGGAGGGAGCTGTGGATCAGAGTGGCCAGTTTTATCCCCGAGAACTAGAAAATTACCGCACAGTGGAATCTTCAAATAAAGGGAAAAAACACAACAGAGATCAGAAGAAACAAAATCGGAGAGAGCGAGCCCGACACAGCAAGGGTAAGAAGGACCTTGGAGAATGTATAGCTTTTATTTTAAACATCTTCCATGAGCTGGAAAGATTTTATTTGGATCTATTTGGAAATACCCAGATTCTCATTCTTAAAATTCTCATTAAAATCTTCTTTGAAATCCACATGTCTGATCATAGCTTTGACGGCTTGTCCTGATTTATTCTTTGTTTAACTAGCCTTATTTTCGTACTCTTTTGGACATTTTTGTACAAAGTAGCAGTTATATAAATACATGATATGGTCTGTCTGCCTTTATCTTTTCCTGTTTCCATGTAACTTTCTTCTAGCATCTCATCCTCCCTTCACTTTCTGCTTCTCTTTCTTTCTGTGCTCTCCACACTATTCATTGCCTCCTTTTTTACTTAGTTTTTTTTTCCCCCACTACTTCCTTAGTCTCTTTATCTCTCATTCCCTCTCCCGCTTAACGTGTTAGTCTCCTTGCTTTCTCTCCTTTCCCTCGTTCATTCACTTACTTTTCCTTCAGGGCATGTGTTATTTTATGGTTAATTGAGGTTATTGTTTATGAACAGATTGCAATTTTGGTCATAACTTTGCTAGACAGGGCTAGCTGCACTGTATCTGCTCTACCCCCATCCTTGCTCGGGCGGTTTTGCTGCATTCCATCTGCACACTGTCTGCTCTGGTTCATTCCTTGCTCAGGGTCTATCCGCATTCTATTTGCATCCCTTTTACTTCCTATTTTGGCTATTCCATGTCTGAGATGTGAATAAATGTGCATTTTATAGCAAAAGTAATGTTCAATTGGCAGAGTAAGATATTACTGGACTAATATACTGTAGTCACATGCTGCCACTTGCAATAAGAAAATAATAAAAGAAAACAGGAGAAAAATGCAAATGAATATGAACAAGAATATTCTTGCTGTGGTTTGTTCAAAACCTCACCTCTTTGTTCATTGTGGGAAATAATAATCTGATATTATTAGGGAGCTCAGATCTCTCTGACAACTCTTTTTGAATTTCAGCTGCTTGGGTGATTGGATAGGTCGACCCCTATGGTGAAAATGTAAAACCCATTGCACAGACTCCCTCCTATTGAGCCTAATTTGGTACAGCTGAAGGCAAGAGGCTTAAGGAAACGTTAGTCGCTTTCTGTGACTACACCTGCGTCTACCTGATTCTATTATTCAGAGCAACATTGTGCTTTTGTTATAGTCACTGCTGACATGCAGAGTTGGAAGTCCCCAGTCACTGGTCACACTCAGGGAAAGCCAATTTTTTTTTAACAAACTTCATTCAATTGGTATTTTGTTTGTAACTGCATTCTGTTCACGCTGTGCTCATTGTTCTTAGAAAGGCAAATTGTCTCCAAATTCTCTACAGTGGAGTTAAAAGCACTGATTGAAGCAAACAACTGCTCTGTAATTGTTTCCAAAACATACTGAAAACAGCAAAAGATCATCTTGATCTACTTTTAAATAAGCTCAGGTCCTCTTCGCATCTCACTGGGTTATTGTGAGAATAAGGCTTTTGTGACCAAGGCCGTGTGTGTTTTGTGCTCTCTTGGGTTCTGTGGATTGATTAGATAGTTCCTCCAAAATTAATTTCAATGATAAATGAATTCTCCCGTAAAATCACTGACTTTGTCAGCATGACTTCATTAAAAGGATATCAAATGACAAGCAGTGCAAAGTTAAATAAAGACCAGTATACCAGTACATCTTAATGGGCTCTCTGCACCAGCTAAATATCTGCAGGGAACCTAGTGACTAGTCTGGTGGCTATTTCAAAGATCAGTGGAATTCTCTGGGGATTCCATTCAACATTTATCATCCAGTCAACATTAATAAAAACACATGTTCATTTCCTTATTGTTGTTTGTGAGGCTTTGCTGCAGCCAAATTATGTGCCACATTTCAACATTTCCACCTACCCTTAACATTCAATGGTACTACCATCACTGAGTACCCCATTATCAACATCCTGAAACTCACCTGCACCAGTTATGAAAAAGAGTAAGTACAAAAGAAGGTCAGAGACCAGATATCTTGCAGCGAGTTACTCATAGCTGGATACTCCAAAGTCTTTCTACCTTCTACAGGAATGTGACAGAATAGTTTCCATCTGCCTGTATGTGTGCAGCTCCAACAACATGAAATAAATTGAACACTATTCAGGTCAGAGCAGCCCACCACCATCTGTCAACCACCCTAAACTTTCACTCCCTCCACCACTAGCACACTAGCTGCAGTGTGTACCATTTATTAAATACATTGAGTTATTCAATAAAGCTTTTTAAACAGTCCCTCCCAAACCATGGTTTCTACTACTTCAAAGGACAAGGGCGCCTGGGTGCACTGGAACACCACCACCGACAGGCTCTTCTTCTGATTTGGAAACATATTACCATTCCTTCACCATTGCTGGGCTAGGTCTTGGAACATCCTACCATTAACAGCATAGGGTATCCTCACCAGATGGACTGCAGTTCAACAACTGGAGTCCCTCACACCCTTCACAAGGTCATAGGAATGGGCAATAAATGCTGGCCTTGCCAGAAGCAGCCACATCAGCTAAATTAATAAGAAAAAAATACTATTGTTACTTCATTTAATGTAAGGTGTGTTGGAGTATCAGAGTTCATGAGATACACTGTGTAAATTTATATGCAGGTGTCTTTTGCTTCAAATGAATGCAATGCTGGAGTCATGCAGACATCATAAACTGTTGCGTTCAAAATCAGGGAAAAAACTTCTTGGAGCCACACAGCATTATTGGCAATGATGGGACTGAACCTGTTGTCCTGGGCAGTATGACCAAAGGAAACTCACAAAAAGAGCTTATATCTGATTCAGAATTCCCACCTGATTTTTGACGCTAGTTAGGTTGTTACATTAAATTTCATTAAAAAATTTATGAAAAGTGTGCAGCCATATTGAAGATAAATCAGACAAATCATTTCTACCCAGTTAAACTACTGAATGCCAGTTCAAACTGAGTAAGGCTCCTGAAAACATTAGTGGGACTTTTAGATCTAAGCAAAGGGTAAAGCATCGGGAGAGGACAATAGACAAATTCAAAATTTTTAAGTTTTGCACAGAGTATTTATGAATGACTGAATTTTCATTATAAATTAATGAACAGGATGAAGACTGTTATCAAGGACCTACTTGTGTAGTGGATTGGTAGTATGCAGGGCATTAGTTTGTAAATAATTAGGAGGATGAGCAAACCTGACTGTTGATCACTACAGTCAGAAAAAGCAGCAGAGGAAGTACAGCTGGGAATTTTCTGCTTATCCTGAGAGACTGGGGAGAGTGAGGTTATGAACCTGACCCCAGTTGGCCTTTTTCTTTTATCCTAGCTAGTGTTCTTAATCTTAAACTAGTTTTCACATTGGAAGTGCCAAACGAAGATTATGTATGTTATGTTAATTAACTCAAATCATTATTTCTTTAGCTTTCACAGCAGTGAGCACTCACATCTCAATGTGACGGGGAGAATAACAGCCAATCAAGTGACATGTACCACAAACTGGAAGCTACAAAATAAATAGCAGATCGTGCAACTCTGTCAAACCAAACAGGTCTCTCTCCTAACTTGTCACCCAATCATGTTTTTGTTCAATAACATTCCTATTGCACAGCAAGTCCTTGGCACCCTACCACACAACAGGTTTTCTTTACCTGTTGTTTCCACCTTTTCATGATGTCACCCAGTGGATCTTTGTCCAACCTTCTGGTCATTTCATTTTTAACAGCATTTGATTAATCTCTCATTTTATGTGTCCTCTTCTAGCAGTCAAAATATCAGAAGCTGAGTTAATCCCATCCTTAAAGGATCTAACACAAAGCAAGGTGATGGATGACCTTTCCACTATGCCCCTGCCTATGTCCAGTGCGATTGTGACCAGTACATTGTTGACCACCATCACAACTGAGGAAGCACCAGCAGTAAAGTCCAAACAGCAAACAAAAGAACAGGTAAACCAATTCTCCCTGGTCACTCTCCTGTCACTAGAAGCAGCAAAAAGCAAATTTTCTTCCATTCAATGGAGTTTAGTGGAGCAGAAATGTCCATATCAGGGGAGAATCACATTGTAATCCAATTAAATCATACTGTGATTAGCAGTTCATGTTGCCACTTCATGATCTGCCCTCCCTTAGGAGTTTGTGAACCTCCATGTCCATCTTGTAAAATCACTGACATGACACAGAGCAGTGGTAGATACAGTAAACTACACTCCCTCTGAGATTTGATCATCATCAGAAAAACATAGCAGAATCTTCCAATAACAAAATAAGAACTGAAAGGAAACTGAACATTTACAATTTTGGCCAACAACTGGATTTTTTTCCAATGATTTCATTGTCTGTCACACATTGACATCATAATTCTATTAAATACACACTTATTATATGTTTTTGTGATATTCAAGCATCCCATGCACTTCAGAAAGAAATAACTACTTTGGCCCAGACTGTGGAGGAAATTACATAAGTGTGAGGGTTTTGAAATCAATACATTGTGGGAATAGTGTTGGTTGGAATTATGGTAAGCAGGCAGTGTTAAGTAAAATGCAGGAGTTGAATTTTACAGAGAGGAACTTATAAAGGTTTAAAAAAACAAAACAATGTGAAGGGATAACTAAAGTGCAGAGAAATATTTTAGTTGGGACACAGAGAGATTGAGGTGGAGTATGCAGCTGTTGCAGAGATGGAAGTTAAGATTTTAGTGGGAGTTTGGGTTTGCTGCTTAGATTTTAGTTGGAAAGGATGTTGTAGGTTTTGTTGATCTGGTGCAGGCGATTGAGGCTTTAGTAGGCAATTGGTAAAAGCAAACAGGACGAATGTAAAAGTAATTGGCACCGTTTTTACATTCAGGACACAGAAATTGCTAGCAAATCTGATATTTATCTCCAGAAGTTTTTTTAGGTCTTAACTCAACCTCCCAAACAGGCACACTGACATTTGCATGTACTGCAATACTGATAATTTTTTCTCAGTGCCCAAGTGACATTTCACCAGGTTGAGATTCATGAGTCGCTGGTTCACTGCCACTTGGTGATTTATCTCTGAATATTCCTTACTTGTAGCTATTCTTCAGTCTAGTCACTATCCATAAAATATAATTTCTACCAATCTAATTGCTGTAACTTTCTTTGCTCCTTCATTTCATTATCACTCAATTGCCCTGACCTCTATATATTTTTAAATTTTTCTTTATTTAACTTCTCAAACAATTAATTCTCCTTTAATGACTCCCTTACTCCATTCATTTCTCTGTCTCCTCTGCCTTCATCTCTGACCCTCTCATCATTGCCCCGAGCTCATGTAGGCCGGAGCAAGAACTGTCGCCGACGTAAACCCCACTCTCGACATGACGCTCTTTGATTGGACAGATTATGAAGATATGAAGCCAGATATGTGGCCTTCAACAAAGAAGAAAGGTAACAAGTGGAGGCATGAAAGTATGTTGTGTGAATGTGGGGATGGGGGGGGGGGGGGGACACATGAGTGCAAGAGGTGTGAGTGTGTTTGGTAGGAGTGAGCCTCCCTCAGCAATTTATTTTGGAAGGGGAGAGTGCACTGTATATTCACTTTGTGTGAAAATATTTTTTCTTAACATTATCCCTTTACCCTCTTAATGTTGTTTCCTTTTGATCTGAACATCCACACCAGAGGAAATAGTTTCTCTTCACCTACTCTATTAATCCTCTTATTATCTTTAGCATCTCAGTAAATCATATATTCACGAGGGCATAGAAGTCTGCTCCGTGCAATCTGTCCTCAAAATTTAACCAGTTTAGCCATGGCTTAGTGAATCTGAGCAGCTACGCTATCAGCAGAAATATTTCCTTCTGAAGAGTTGATTTTTCTTTTCTTTGCAGACAAGCGTCGCAGTAAGAATCTGAGTAATGGGAACATCACATCCCTGGCTGAAGTAGAACCGTGTGATCATCACCTCGACTGTCTCCCTGGTACCTGCACAATTCTTAACTAGCCTGAGGCTTTAACCCATTGCTCATACTCTTTTTAATAATGTCTGTAGCAGTCATTGTTACACCCAGAAATCTGTCCACCTTCTACCTGTGAGTTAAATGGCCATTACTGGCAAAGATAAACAATCAGTTAATGACAAAAATGAAAGTACTGGCTATTGGAAATGTATTAGACTGCTGTTGCTATATTTTGGGATGTCAGATCAGATCAGATCAGATCTCTTTATTAGTCACATGTACATCAAAACACACAGTGAAATGCACCTTTTGCGTAGAGTGTTCAGGGAGCAGCCCGCAAGTGTCGCCACACTTCCGGCGCCAACATAGCATGCCCACAACTTCCTAACCCGTACGTCTTTGAAATGTGGTAGGAAACTGGAGCACCCGGAGGAAACCCACACAGTCACGAGGAGAACGTACAAACTCCTTACAGACAGCAGCTGGAATTGAACCCGGGTTGCTGGCACTGTAACAGCATTATGCTAACTGCTACACTACCGTGCTGCCCACATGTCATGTGTATGACTGACAACAATATGGTTAATGTGTGGTCCCCTCTTTGGTGTCATGACATTATTGCTGTTTAATTGAAAGGACAGTGAGTTGTACATGCGTCTTAATGCTGTCGTTAGTCTGCTTCTTGCTGGGGTGTCAGATCAGGGAAAGTAAAAGAGACACAAACAATAAGCTTTGAGTGGCAGCAAGTTGGTTCATTATTAGTGTCTTGTCTTCAGTTCTGGTTAGGCTGAATGACAGCCTACAACGTCAGAGGTGCTGCTCTCCAAATGAGATGTTAAACCAAAGACCATCATAGATATATGTAAAATTGAGCGACTGAAGAATAGCAATTCTCTCCAGTATTCAGGACAAATATTGATCTTGGGGCCATATTGTACACAAATGGGCTGCTGCATTTCCTACAGAACCAAACTGAGCACATTACAAAAGTACTTTGTTGGCTATAAGCATTCTTAGAACGTCCTGAAGGTACTATATAAATGGAAGTTTCTTATTTTTAAATGAAATTGGATCATAGATTATATGGTTAAACCTTACAGTACCCTGGTATACATTGACAAGAACCCTGAAAGGGTTAATATAATTGCTTCCTAATTCTGTTCTTCATTCAACCCAGTTATACTGCAGCCTTTTCTCTGAACATACCCTATATACCCAACCTTTCAGACTCTGTACAGTTAATTTAACAGAGACTGAGAAATCCAGTGGGAGATTCATTAAGATTAATTGTTGAACATAATAATCTAATGATTTGGAGAGCTGGGGGGATTAACTGTGAATGCTGCAGGCAGCAAAACATTGGCACCTTGGAGTTATCAACTCAAGCAAGGAACAAAGGCACACTGGATAGCATCCCGTTGTGCTGTGCCTTATGCACATTCTCTGTTCTGCTGCCATCTCCACACAGCTGCTGTATAATCACTGGAGGCACTGACTGAAACAGTTATAAAACACACATCACATGCCAGTCTTGTGATTATTTATTTCATTCCTGATGTCAACTGATTTAGGGAAATAGCTTGTTGGGAAGCAATCGATGAAATCTTATCAGCTTTTCTTCTTCCTGTACTGTGAAGCAAAGGAGCTCCTCCCAGACTCATAAAGTGAAGTCTGTCCATCAAGAGGTACAATGGAAGTGATCTTCACTATGCGATAAATGTAGGAAATAGCATCAACCACTGTGTGTAGTTTTTTTTGCCTCACTAAAGCCTTTGACTGTGTCAATCATGAGGGATTAAGGAGAATCCTTCTCCAATTTGGTTGTCCTCAAAAATCATTACCATTCTATGTGTGCTGTGGTGGTTCAAACCAGCAGTACACCCAAGACCCAATCCCAGTACAGACTGGAGTCAAGCAAGTCTGTGCCATCACACCAACTCTCATCTCAATCTTGCTCATTGCAATATTGCATCTTACCTCCAATAAGTTTTCAAGTGCAGTTAATGTGTGGACAAACAGGAAACCATTTAACTGCTGTCATCTCTGCTCCAGAATCAAGAAAACTCTCAATATCTGTTATTGAATTACAGTAAGCAGATTGTGCTTGTGTATGTGAATATTTTCAGTCTTTGTTGACTTCTTCACTGAAACGTACGAGAGGATGGGCTTTACACTGAACATCCAGAAGATTATGGTCTTCTACCAATCTTCCCCAGCTCCCCAGCTGTCAAGATAAAATGCTAGAAATGTGTTTTACCTTCTATTATTTGGAAACCACCTCTCAGTGAAGACAGTCATTGATGGCAAAATTCATCATCACCTTCTGTGCAAAAAGCACAGCATTCAGCCAACTGAAGAAAAGAGAATTTCAATGACAAAGACCCCAAATCTAGCCACCACAAAGCATTGGTATAGTACTACCGATGCTGTTCTCCAAAATTGTTCAAACTTGTTGGCAGAGTAGGTGAATCCACTCCCAGGCCAATATCCTTAGCACAGAGGCTCCAATCTTGCTTATGTAACTCCAGTGAGCAAGCCATATTGCCTCCACACTGGACACCAGATTCTCAAAACAAGCACTCTACTTTGAGGTCCAACGTGGTGCAAGATATCCAGAAGGGCAGGGAAAGTGCTCCAAGGACATTCTTCAAGTCTCCTTGAAAAAAAATGTGACATCCTTATTGATACATGGAAATTCCTGGCCCTTGATTGCTCAAAATGAACATCAGGGAAACCTCTGAGCATCTCAGGTCTCCACAATTGGAGCAGACAAAAGGCCTGCACAAACATCCCAAACAATCCACCCAGCTGTCCTGTGAAAGCACTATCTGTGATAGGGTCTGCAAACCCTGCGTAGGACTCTGCAGCCACCTCACTACCCAGAATGGAAGCAAGTCATCTTTAACCCCAAGGGACTGCCTAGAAGAAGAGCAAAAGACTTTATGAATCAAGAATTAACTAGAAGTATTTAACAACAGAACTTGCCTAGCTCAATACACGTTAACAGGAAGCAAAGAACAATAACAATAGGATTGGTACACACTGAAGAGGATTTTGAAACCTACATTAAAACCAAAATTAATAAATAAATTGAGATGAATTTTAACTCTGCCCACAATAGTGGGATGTGACTGGGTTAGTTGTTTAAATTTGTAACATCTCAAACTTTGTCAAAATCATTCACTTCTGGGTGTAACAGTAGAAGATTAAGGAGCAGAGAGTCAATCTGTTCCTGAGGGTAATTTACTGATTTTCTAGAGGCTGGTGTTATCTGGTATCCAGCAATGTCCAAACTCCCCAACCACTCTAGGAGTGTGAGCAGACCCCCTATCCCTGGGCTCCCAATTGCAGTGCCAAGCTCTCTACCTGGTCCTGCCATGTAACCTGTCCATGTCAAAATTTGGCTCACTGTATCTGCCAAAGATGCAGGTTTTCACAAGCTGGCACAGAGCTCAAGTAACTGACCAGACAACACACTGGGAGACAATGTACCATTCACTTAAATTTTCTCAAAATCAGTATATTCTAGGTTGTGATATTGAACAAAGGTAAGAAATCAGAGTATATTTTGCTTTCATAAAGCAGCTTTAACAAAGTAAAACATATCAGCTCATCTCACATAAGTAAAATCAGGCAAAGGTTGTACTCTAGCTACATATTAGGACAAAAGGGTATACTTACAAAAAGGAGAGAGAGGTATGAGGCTTTAGTGTGGGAATTTCAAATTATAAATTCCAGAGAACTAAATGTACACATACCTATGGTAGGGAAAAGGGAACAGGGAAAAGATGAGAGATTAAATTTGGAGGAGCTCAGAGATCTCTGGGTATGCTGAAGGGTTATATAGCTATGAGAGGTTACAAAGATGGGAAGAAACAAAGTCATGGGGGATTTGAAAATAAGAAGCCATGTGAAACAGTGAGTTAATGTGAATTGGTGCAAATTAGGATGCAAGCAGCAGAGTTTTGGATGAGCTGATGATAATGGAGCATGGGTCAGGCCAAGAGAACACTGCAGTAATTTAGTGTAAAGATAAAAAGCACAGATCAGGGTTTCAGGAGCAAATGAGCTGAGGAAAGGCCAGTGGATGACACTACTGAGGTGGATTAGTTTGGGGGTGGAGAAGATATGGATCACAGGTTCACTTCAATGTCTAATGGGACAGCTGAAGGCTATAAACGATCTGGTCTTAGATGTGGGCCAAAGACAAGGATGGAGTTGGTGGCAAGGAGATGGTTTGCAGCAGAGACTGAATGGCTTTGACCTTCCCAATATTTAATTGGAGGAAATTTCTACTGTAAATATGCACATTATGTCTGACATGTCCACCTTTGTGTTAATGGAAACAGAAAATGCAGCAAATACTCAACAGGTAACCAGCACCAAAGATAATATTAATTTAATACATAACCAGTTTTCCTCTTCACAGGTACATCCTGACCAACTAGTATTTCCAACATTTTTATGTTTATTTTTAGATTTCCAGCTTGCAATACTTGTTTTTTTTTATCATTACAGTATCTCTCTTTCTGGGTGGAGGGTACTTTTCTGTTTGCCATCTTTATGGCAATTGAACTTGTGACAAGGTCAACTTCTTCAACTGAGTAATTTGTACCATTTCCCACAGGTTGGTGCTGTGATCTCCGGCAGCACGTCTGTAAAGCCCATAACCGTGGCCTCAATAACAAGTGTTATGATGACTGCATGTGCGCAGAAGGTGGGTTCTGCCTTGTGTTTAGACTTCAAATAGTGGATATCAGACCCATGAGTGTAATCTCCCCATTTATTCATTCACTGCTCATTAAAATCAGGATTGGAATTCAAACAATGTGCTTGCTGTTTCAGGGAAACACAGTACCCCAATACCGCAATCTTATGCCGCCCCTGAAATATGCTCAACATCTCCCATTTGTGCTCATACCCCTTCACAAAAATTCTATTCTTCCATTGGTGCTGCTGCAAAGTACAAACTGCTACACAAACTGCCTAACTATGCTTTGTAGATGTCAGGATGGTAAATGAGGAGAGGGGATGGAACTTGTTAATGTAGTTTAAGCTAATGACCAAGCTGTGTCAAAGTGTGCTGCAAGGCGTGAATCCCTTTAAAGCTCTGCTGTCTTCATCAGGTTTCCGCTGTTATGCCAAGTTCCACCGGAATCGGAGAGTGACCCGAAGGCGAGGGCGGTGTGTGGAACCAGATTCAGTCAATGTTGATCATGGATCATTCATTACGGTCTGAAAGGACTTGACAAAGAATCTGGTTTAATTGGTCCAAGCAACCAGTCAAGAAATAATCTCAAAGTTAACAGCAGCTAAAATCTTGATGATTCCAACATATGCCTAATAGACCATGCCACATTAGAGCTGCCTGAAATATAATCAATCCCATATCATGCCATCGACCACCCCATCCACTGTGAAACTCATACCCAACACTCCACCACTACAATAAGTATTCTTCCTTTTCCCAACATTGATCAGTACTATCCAAGACCCCATCACTGCAATCCAATCATACCCAATACTTCGCTGCGACAATTCTATTCTCCCACTTGTAAAATGATCCCAAAACGCTATCAGTATAATCAATATCCAATGTATACGGCAATCATAACCAATATCTCATCACTCCAATCAAATAAACCAAACTCAAACTCTGCTTCCCATAACTATAATCCTATGCCCTCTCTGGTCCAATTCAATATTTCCCATTCATGCCAAATACTCCATTATTGCAATTCCATTTTCCTTTTATACTATCACTAATTACCTCAGCACAACAATCCAAAACTCCTAATCTTATTCAATATCCTTAATGCCAAACTAACATTTCCATTCATTCCAACTACCCAGAACCCAAGCACAACAATGCAACACTCAATACTAACACCTGCACTTATACCCATTACCCAGCACCTATTATGACAATCCAGCAAGCCTTTTTAAATACTATCACACCATCACTACAACTCCATTTCCCCACTTATACTCATGACCTAATGTCCCATCATAGCAATCCAACATCCTCTCTTGTATTCAGTACAGATTAATCCCTTAGCCTCTGCTCTTGCCCCACTACCCGATAATCTATCACTACAATTTAATAACCTTCATACATCACTACTTGTTATTTTTGATAGTCTGTTCGTGCCTGTTTTGTCTAATGTTAAAATTAACAGTTGTATGCAATGTTTTATAAAAACGATCTGAGTATCATTTATCAAAAAGGTAGCTAAAACAAACTGCAGTAATAATACCTTGAATCCACTAATGATGCATAACATTATGCTGTCAAAACTTACTTCCAAGGAGCCTCACTACAGTATCCTCAATCAGCTTCCACCCAAGAGCACCTCCCATCAGGCATTGCTCTTCTCCAAAAAACTGCTGCATCTTTAATGGTACAATCACCCTCTGCATAAACATCCTCATTGTAATATCGTTGCCATTTTAATAGCTTGAGATACAAAGAGTGCTCTGGGTTACTTTGTCACTTTTTTGTATCAGTTCAACAAAGGCCCACTAGAGAGCTTTCATTGTGGCTGCAATAGAATCAAGCTTTTAAAGTAAAATTTGGCTCTGCCTCAGTCCAAACCTGCAATCAACTATAATCGTTGCATTGTATGCAGTTAATCCAGCTGAAACTATTAGCCTAATTTTACATCCTACCCATTTTGACCAAGCCTCCAGAGATGCCGTATCTGCTGGCACCTTTCCCAAATGACTGTTTGTAATGTGTGATCTGGACTTTATAATTGAGTAGACTACCTGACTGTGGAATGCTATATTGTTGAGCTCTACCTTGTTCTCATCTGACAACTGGGGTCCCTGCTGAATGACAAACACTGGGTTATCATCCTCTCCATAATCAAAGCATGCTTGGACCAAGGTGGCGTAGTGATAATGGGACTGCACACATAACATAAATCTATTAATTCATGGACCGACATCAGATATCGATAATGGTCATCATATTTGTCGATGTCATTCCAGGAAGAAATGCTGCTGCCTTCCCCAGTCTGGTGGCCAAGTGACTTCCATTTCACAATAAATGATTCACTTAATGCTTGTGGAAGTGGTCTAACAAATACTTAGTTATAGAACAGTCAGAACCAGAAACCAACCACAATCTCAGCTCAGGCTGAAATTCAAACAATATAAGTGAAAAGCAGAATTGCCCTTCGCTTTGCTTTTGTTGGTGTTTGATTGAAGCATTACACAAAAAGTGCTGGAGGAACTCAGCAGGTCAGGCAGCATCTATGGAGGGAAATAAACAATCGACGTTTCAGGCTGAGACCCTTCATCAGGACTGGAAAGGAAGAGGGCAGAAGCTGGAATAAGAAGGTGGGGGGAGGGGGGAGGAGCACATGCAAGCAGGGGATAGGTGAGTCTGGGTGAGAGAGGGATGGTAGGTGGGTGGGGGACGGGGAGAAGATGTAATAAGCTGAGAGGTGATAGGTAGAAGAGGCAAAGGGCTGAAGAAGGAATCTGGTGGGAGAGGGCAGTGGACCATGGAATAAAGGATGGAGGAGGGGAGGGGAGGGGAGGAGATGGGCAGGTCATCAAGGTGGGGAAGGGAGCCTCAGGAATAAGGGAAGACAAAGTAGTTGGGGGGGGGGTGGAAGAAAAAGAAGGGGAGGGATTACTGGAAGTTATTTGAAGCCATCAGGTTGGAGAGTTCCAAGGCAGAATATGAAGTGTTGCTCCACCCCTTTTTCTCCCCCCCCCCCACTCCTTTGTTTTCCCTTATTCCTGTGGCTCCCTTCCCCTGCCTCGATGACCTGCCCATCTCCTCTCCTCCCCTCCCCCATCCTTTATTCCATGGTCCACTGCCCTCTCCCACCGGATTCCTCCTTCTTCAGCCCTTTGCCTCTTCTATCTATCATGTCTCAGCTTATTACATCTTCTCCCCTCCCCCACCCACCTACCATCCCCTCTCACCTGGACTCACCTATCACCTGAACTCACCTGTCCTCTGCCTGTGCTCCTCCCCCTCCTCCCACCTTCTTATTCCAGCTTCTGCCCTCTTCCTTTCCAGTCCTAATGAAGGGTCTCGGCCCAAAACATTGACTGTTTATTTCCCTCCATAGATGCTGCCTGACCTGCTGAGTTCCTCCAGCACTTATTGTGTAATGCTCCAGATTCCAGCATCAGCAGAATTTTTTGTTTCTCTGTCTTTGATTGAAGCATACCAAGTTGCATCACCCAAATACACTCACTTATTGAGCTTGCTAATGCGGACTCTGTGCAACCTTTAGTATCACAACCAATGAACTGTGATCCTTTGGGGAACAGCTGGCCCGTCCTGTCTTCAGAGCACTGTGTTAATTTCTGTTACTGAATATATGTAACAATTAATTTCTGTCATAGCTTGATTCAAGAATCCTTTCCCAAATATCTTACAACTTTGTAATGTTTGGGTAATAATCAGGAAAGGGTTAATGTTTACAAATACTGAAAACAATCATTAGATTGGTGAAGAACAGAAACTCACTACATCAAGTTCAGGCACTGTGTGGAAGAGCATCTTTTTTTTTGCTTTTTGTTTATATGTTAAAGTGACTCCTATCCTGTAACTCAGACAAACACACCAGTAATTTCCATGTGAGGTTAATTAATTTCAGCCATTCTCCTGTATTGTCAGTTGCCATTGGGTCAGTGTTGACTCCTGCAGTCCTGACCTGCAGGACTAGCTCTCTCCAGAACGACCTAACCCAAACTACATCCTGAATTTGCTGCACAGACATGCTAGTGGATTCTTTGATTCCATACATCCACTTTTTTGCAGCCTTATTTTTCTTCTGTTTTCTTTTGCTTGTATTAGAACAGCTTAATAAAGATATCACTGGAAACAGGACAGTGTGATGTCAGAATCTCTATCAATGTTGAGTTGAGTGTGGAATAGCACATGTTATTGTAATTATACTGTTTGCCACATTGCTTTCATTATATTTCTTCACAGTTGTAGTTACCTTGCTTGCCACAGGTATTCTGATTTGAACATATGTTATCATTTCTTTCTCAAGATCAGTTAAGGATGGATAAGAAATAATGGTCTTGGCAGGAATTTCTCTTTTCCATGAATGAATTTTAAAAGTATTGTTTGGGTTACATTGCATGTCTTAGACTATTTCTCACACGATATTACATTGCTTGTCATTTTTAAAGTCACATTGTTCTTCAAACATAGTTACATTATTTAGATATATTGTTATAGTTACAATGTACATCACGTTATTTTAGTTACATTGCGTGCCATATTGTTAGTTACATTATTATAGTTATATTATTTATTGTTACATTTTTGACAGTTATACATATCGCATGTGAATTTATAGTGATGTAGTGCATGATGAAAGGATGGCATCATCAAATTTTCACTTAATTTTTTTTCTATTTAATTTTAACTTTGGTTAACTTGAAACAAACAATTGGACAGCCAATAAATATTGTGAAATGAAAAGCCTCGGCTCAGTTCGTCATAGATCTCAATTCAGAGCGAATTGCTTTCATAATTGTATTGTGCTGGAATAATGAAATCCGTGCTGAACCACCAGGCATTCCCTACCCTAAAGCTCTGTAGGAAAACCTCGTCCACAAAAAAGCCCATCATCACATTTTCAGGGGAAATAGATCTGGATTATGATTGCTGGCCTTGTCAGTGATACCCATATGCCAAAATCAGTATATTTCGGGGGAAAAAACACACGAAGCAAGTTCGACAATGCCTATAATCAAATAGAATCAGATATTGACAGCATCCATGGTCTGAAGCCAGTTGTCTCAGACGTTGCAGGTGTCCTAGGTACTTAAGCCGCTTCATCAATGAACTTCCCTCCATCATAAGGTCAGAAGTGGGGACGTTCTCTGATAACTGGGTAATGTTCAGTTCTATTCACAACTCTTCAAGTAGCCTCGTCCATGCCTTGCATGCAGCAGTACTTGGGTGGCATTCAAGAATAAGTGGACGAATAAGTGGAAAATAACGTTCACGCCGAACAGATGCCCGGCAGTGACCATATCTAAGAAGCGAACCGCATTCTCTTGACATTAAATAGTTCTTCTTCAAACAGTGCAGAAGGCATCGACTTGCACTGGGGTTCAGGTCCTCTCCTCTCCCGGCTTTCGTAGGGGCCCATCCTTTGTTCTTTTGTGCCCCATCTCCAGAAATAACAAATCATTGGAGCACAGGTTAATTTGTCCTAATCAACTTTCGCATAACGCACTTTCCATCAAGACACGATAAAATGGATAAATTTAGAAGCAGGATTGTCCGTTTTTCTAATCCAGGAGTCAGAAACGGATGCTCGCCCCACCCCCACCCCAGTCAGTGCAGAGCTGATTGGGCAAAAGCTTGTCAATCACGTTTGGTGCCCACAATGCAGGAGACAAACTGATGGTGTGAATGTAATTTGTTTGTAACTATCTTCGACGTTGATTTTTTTCCCCTCTGGAGAAATTACCGGTTAATGTTTCTTTAGTAATTCTACTTCCTCCACTTTATAGATAGATAATTTTCTGAGTGAATTGACTTTGTTTTGCTGTACAATAATCTATTTGCCGTAAACCCAGATAAATGTTGCTGTATTTTTAAATGGGCAGTGTATCAGCAATATAAGTAATCTAATGCGATAAAGTACTTGACATTCAAGAATGGAATTTTAACATAATTACTGATGGCGGCAGTGGAATGATGCTTTGCGCTTGATTCAGCAGACTTGCATACCCAAAAAGATGCATTCTCACCACAAGTATTTGAAGATTAATTTTAATGTAATTCTTGAACTCCTGGTGATCGTTGGTCCATGGAGTTAGTCCTCCACGATTGGTTAATACAGAATCTGCCCCCAACCCCCATCTCTGATTCGGACCATTCTGCACACACAAGTGACAGAAATTGCGGTAAACTGTTGAATATCGCACCTACTGATCTCCAACCAGTAATAACATACTGCTAGCTTATTTGTTTCGGTATTAATTCCCTCAGAGTTAGCACTAAACCCCAGTTAAAAGATGAAAACTTTAATATTTGCTTGCCAGCATCGATGCAAAACAATTTAAAGATTTTAAAGAAAAAATAGTTAGATTTTATTGTAATCTATCATCTCAAATGCGCCGGAGGCAAAGGCTCAAAAGCGAACACGGGGTGAATATTCGCAAGACAACGCGGTGGCGGTTTGATATAGAGTAAGTGCCAACGCTGAGACAGCACACGGTGAAACCCGGCGACTTAAGAGTTTGCAGATGGTTGAATCTGGAGCAAAATGAAACAAACTGCTGGAGGAACTCAGCGAGCCGAGCAGTATCTGTGGAGGCAGAGGGATGGTCGATGTTTCGGGTCAAGACCCTGCATCAGGACGTCTCCACAGATGCCGCTTGGTCCAATGATTTCCTCCTGCACTTGGTAAAACCCAGTGTTTTACTCAACAAGAGCGAACTACTCAGCTGTCACTTGATCGTGGGCCAAATGTTTGTGATGAATATTCATCCGATCTCATGCGCTGAGCAGCTGATCTTTACAAAAACACGCATCACCCTACGGGGTTGAGTCAATACTGGTCAGCCTGGAGCTGAGTGGATTTTTCTTCTGCTTCAATCCTGGAGCAAAATGTCACAAACATTGAAGACAGAAAGTTAGAATCTTTAAACCTTGGATTATTTCTCTTCCACTGTTGGAGGATTATGCGGTGCAATTCTGGAGTGTATTAAAGCCCACAATGTTTATCCCGATGTTCCACAGTTTCCCTTTTGGCCTGGGAGCTGGGAAATCAGTAATAGGGAAGCGCGGAAGGACCTGGGAGCCGTTCCTTCCCCTGCAGAACGTGGTATCATGCGTCTCCTGGTCACGTGATCGGTTCTGAAGTTTTACTGTAAGTGAAGAGGCAGCGATGGAGCGGCCAGTGATCAACTTAAAGGTAAACGTTCGGGAATGATATGGGACTGGGATCGCGGGGCAAACTCGGGTTACCAGGGAAATTCAAAGCGCAGGGCTATCAGTGCGGATCCAGCGGTGAAAATCCGGCGTCGGTAGAAGTGAAAACAACAGTACAACATTTAACGTAGGAAAACGCCTCAAGGCGCTTCACACAAGTACGATTAAACCAAAGAAATGCGGTGTTGGAGTTGCTGAGCAAAAGCTTGGTCAAAGAGGCGGCACAGTAAATGGGAGGGTTATACGGCTGGAGAAGATTGCAGAGTTATGGAAGGGAGAAAACATGGAGGAAGAGAGGAGGAAAAAAAGTTAAAAGTAAATTCGAGGCACTGCTTCAACAGCAGCCAGTATAGATCAGAAGGCACAAGATTAATGGGTGAACGGAACTTTATGCAAAGTTTTGGACGACCATGTGTTTATGTAAATTTGAACAAGATAGAATAGTTCGGGCTTTGTTTGGCAAATCATGTCTAGATGAATGTTTGACTAAACTGGTGTGGTGCGGCTGCTATACTTTCCTTTTCCCTCACTGCTATTCCACCACCCTTCTCTTCGCCTTGTACCTTGGAAACTGAATGTAATGGAAGGCCCCTCCCTGCTACCTGCAAAGACTCAATTTCACTCTCCCAATTCATTTGTTGAAAACCGTGATGATGAGACTTTCCACACAGCTGCCTCTGAGATGTCTTCCTTTTCCTTAAACTTAGTTTCTCATCTACCATATTTGATAGTCCTTTATCGTTTACACCTCTGCTCCTCCTAGCCAGAACAAGGACAGAATTCCCCTGGACCTTGCCTTCCATCCCTGCATTCAAAGGATGATCCTTCAGAAATTTGGCCACCCTCAACAGGATGCCACCACCAGACACATCGACCCCTCTCTTCCCTTTCATCTTTTCGAATGGGCTATACCCTTTGCAACTGCTGTGGTCTGCTCTTCCATCTCCATCAACCATCCATCTTCTGACTGCAATTACAGAGATTGGTATTGGTACTTGGTATTGGTATATTATTGTCACTTGTACCGAGGTACAGTGAATAGCTTGTCTTACAAACCAATCGTACAGGTCAATTCATTACACAGTGCAGTTACATTGAGTCAGTACAAAGTGCATTGATGTAGTACAGGTAAAAACGGTAACAGTACAGAGTAAAGTGTCACAGCTACAGAGGAAGTGCAGTGCAATAAAGTGCGAGGTCACGACAAGGTAGATCGTGAGGTCATAGTCCATCTCATTGTATAAGGGAACCATTCAATAATCTTATCACAGTGGGGTAGAAGCTGACCTTAAGTCTGGTGGTACGTGCCTTCAGGCTCCTGTATCTTCTACCTGATGGAAGAGGAGAGAAGAGAGAATGTCCCGGGTGGGTGGGGTCTTTGATTATGCTGGCTGCTTCACCAAGACAGCGAGAGGTAAAGACAGAGTCCAAGGAGGGGATGCTGGTGTCCGTCATGCTCTGGGCTGTGTCCACAACTCTTTGCAGTTTCTTGTGGTCCTGGGCAGAGCAGTTGCAGTACCAAGCCGTGATACATCCAGATAGGAAGATGAGATTATAAGAGCACCTGCTTTTTTACCTCATCCCTTCCCATCACCCAGGGACTCAGACGGTCTTTTTGGGTGAAATCCATTCACTCACACTTCCAATCTGGTGTATTGCATGTGTTTTCCTCTAGATTGGAGGATACTGTATGATGACCTTGAGGAACACCCCTTTTCAGTCCCCAGGACAACCCTGATGTTCCAGTTGTTTGCTGCTTCATTGTCCATCCCCCTCCCACTTGGCACTGTTCCAGTGACATCCAATACAAACTTGAGGAACAGCATTTCATGTTTCATCTGGGTGCAATGCAGCCTTCGGAACTCAAAATCAACAGTATCAGATAACTTGCTTCTTGTGTTTGTATCAGAATTAGCCAGTTTTGCAAAAGCGTTACCCATCTGTAATATTTACTCTAAATGAAATTTTTTTTAAAAACTGCAGATGCTGGAAATCTGAAATAAAAAGAGAAAATGCTGGAAAAACTCAACAGATCAGGCAGTATTAATGGAAACAGAAACAGTCAATGTTTCAGGTGTGGGACCCTTTGTCAGACAAAGATGTCAGACCCGAAAGGTTGACTGTTTCTTGTTCCACATTTGCTGTCTTACCTGCTGAATTTTTCCAGCATTTTCTGTTTCTATGTAACATTAACCAGTGTTTCTCTTTCTGATGACACTGCCAGATCTGCTGGACAATTTCATCATTCTCCTTTTGGATTAGATCTCAGCAATAGGTTTGACCTGCATTTCCCAGCTTTTACGTAGTCTTCCTTTAGTTTCTCACTCTGTAATCATTCTCATTGAACTATTAACCAGATGGCTCAGTCACCTCGGCAGATTGACCGTGCGATGTCAGGGAGATTTTCTTTGTCCCAACCATTCCTCCCCTACCCTCTCTGCAATTCAAAACCAACATGTTTCTCACTTGCTCAGTTCTGCTGAAAGGTCTTTGGCCTGAAATGTTAATTCTGTTTCTCTTCCCACAAATGTTGTCTGACATATAGAGTATTTCTGGTATTTTCTGCTTTTATCTCACCGAGGGATCTTGTTCATGTGTGTGTGTCATATGTAGTCCGAGATATCTATTACTCTTGAGGTTCAGGGTATAATCCAGAACGTTCCATGATTCCCATGGATAATATTGAGGGACATATGCTTGGCATAGGATTTGTTAATGTCTCTGGAACTGTAAAGTTTGTTCAGTTTTTCCAGAATGACCTGGTTCTGTCCCCACAGATGATCATCACTGTGCACTGGCTTCTAACAACCTGGTGAGTGATGGAAGTTTGTTAATCCATTCTTGAATTACTGTGTTCCAACTAAAATATATGTATGATAGTAACAATGACCACCAACTGCATTTCTGAAACTGAGAAAAGTAGGAGCAGGAATAGGCCATTCAGTCCTTCGAGCCACTGTACTATCTAATACAATAATGGCTGATGCTGCATATCAATACCATATTCCTGTTCTCTTCCCACAATCCTTAATGCCTTTTGTGCCTTGAAATCTGTCCATTTTCGTCTTCAATATATTCAGCAACCTGGCCTCCACAGCTCTCTGTGGTAATGAATTCCACTGCTTCACCAGCCTCTGAATGAAGAAACTTCTCCTCATTGTGTCCATAAAGGTCAATTCATATCCTGAGACTGTGATCCCAGTTTTCAATCCTCCTCCTGCCCTGTCCCAGTCAGAGGAAATACCTTCTCTGTATCCAACCTATTGAGCCTTGGCAGACTTTTGTACATTTCAATAAGATCTCATTTTTATAAATCCTAGTGAATACAGGCCTTCCCATTTCTCTTTGTATGACATTCCTGTAATCCCAGGAATCAGTTGTTGTATGCCCCTTTACGGCAGTTATATCCTGTCTTGGGTAAAGAGACCAAACTCCACACAGTACTTCAGATTTAATATCACCAGGACCCTATATAATTATAAGATATTCTCTTGTGCCTGAATTCAATGTTGCAATGAAGGCAAACATACCGTTTGCTGCCCCTGCATGTCATTTCTGTTAGCCACTAGTGTACAAGGACAACCAGATCCCTTTGCATATCAACATTTTGCAATCTATCCCTATTTAAATAATACCTGCCTTTCTGCTTTTCCTACCAAAGTGGATAACTTTACATTTATCCACATTGTACTGAATTTGCCATGTATTTGTCCATCATGGGCACAGCCCTCCCTACCATTGAAAGCATTGACATGAGGTGCTGCCTCAAGAAGGCAGCATCTTTCATCAAGGCTCCCCACCAACCTCTTCTTGCTGTTACTGTCAGGCAGGAGGTACAGAAGCCTGAAGTCCCACACCACTAGGTTCAGGAATAGCTACTTTCCTACAACCATCAGGTCTTGAATCGATCTGCACAATCCTAATCCTACCTCAGCAACAGAGCACTACAGGCTACCTCTTGCACTACCATGGACTTGTCCCTGATTGTTTTTTTTTGCACAAATGTCTTGTTTTGCAAAGTTTTTTTCTTTACAATCTTGTATAATTTATGTTTTGTGTGTTGTCTGAATCTACGTGCTTGTGATGCTGCTGCAAGAAAGTTTTTCATTGTACTTGTGCATATGATAAAAAACTCGACTTGACATTCACTCAACTAAACCACCTTGAAACTCCTTGGTATCTTCCTCAAAATTCACAATCCCACCCAGTTTAGAGTTGTCAGCAGCACCCATGGACCCTTCAACATAGAAACGTGCTACAGAGGTGTAATAGGAAATAAATTAATGCTGAGAAATAACAGGAGGATTAACTGAAAGTCTGGCTGAAGAGGTGTGCTTTAGGGAAGACTGTGGAGGACGAGAATTGGAGAATTCCTCAGAATTGTGTTTGTCGGGATTTGGTGCCAGTCATGAATATAGGACTGATGTAAAAAGGACTTGAGGCAAAATAGGATGTGGGCTTCAGAGCTATGGAAGAGCTGAAATTTGCAGAGGATGAGAATGGGAGTCCAGGAGTAGAGCATCGGAACAGCCAAGTCTGAAGGTGACAATCACTGATGAGGGGTTCAGTGGCTGATAGCCAGATACAGGGTCAAGATGTTTTGTTGGTGGCAGTTTGATCAAAAGAAGGCTCAGCCTGCAGCCAAGTGCCACATTGAGTAGTACTTTGTACAACTGACAATCTCTATTCACCAGTGATTTGGAGATGGGGCAGTAAATATTACTCACAGCAAACAAATTATTGCATAGCAAACAAAGTCAATTTAGTCAGAAAACTGAAGGTAACAGCCATTGTTCACAGGAATTTATGCGTCACTTGGTTTATCAGATGTAGTATTTTAAGAATTGAGTCCTTTTATGCTCAGAACTTGAGCAGTAAAGGTTTAGCTGAAAATGCTCACCAATGGGGAAAGATATTCAATAAGATATAATTTTTTCATGTTAACCTTTTTGTTAACTCCCTTCAGCCACTGTATAGAAAACATTGTAATGGTTCTCCAAAATACTGTATAGCCTTAGTGGTGATAATGGTCAGTCTACAACTCTAGGATTCTGATTAGGAAGCTAAGCTGTAAATGTTGGTTTTATTTCCCAGTGATCTGATCACAGGCTTGAGCACTGTTTTGCTAGCAAATAACCATAAATTATGAATTTTGGAAATAATACTTTTAAAGATGAATTTAAGTGAGCAGAGGCATTTACTGTTTGATCAGGATCATTTTTGGCATCAGTTCATTTTAACAAAAATATTACTGTTATTCCAGAGAAAGTCTGCATGTAGAAATCTGAAGATGGGAGAGAGAAGTCAAATCTTGTTCTGTTCTGTTGCTTCAGCCCAGTTTCCTGTTTTGAAATGCTGTTAAAAAATTCACATGCATCTGTGATCTTGGCTCAGACTACTTGTGCAGGGAACAGTTTGGGTGTGTTCAACAGCGAAGGAGTTGAGAATCATAGAACATTAAATGGCAGAAATTTCCCTTTTCTCATGCAAATAATGCATGTTTTCCTCTATTTTGTTCCCAGTTTATTTAAGTGAGATCTCTACATTCTCAGTCTTATTGTGTTCTTGTTCCTTTCAAGCAAACCATTTAACGCTAGAGTTCCAATCTTTGAAATTGGTAATAATCTCTATCCTAGATGGCTGAGTCAGATTATTACAGATCAAAATCAGTTTGTGCTGAGTGAATTGTTAAAGTTAGAGTGAGACATTAAAACTGTTTGTGAAGCTGAACCAATTTATGGCCTTGAATGGGTTGCTGTCACTCTGTGGATATTGAAAAGGACTTAATTAATTTATCCCAAGAACTTGTCAATTTACAAGAACAATGTATAGAAGGAAGAAGTGTTTTTAGGTTTATTGAGCCGGGCACCAAAGTGAAGTTCTGCTAATGCAGTCAGTGTCATTTCAGTATTTACAATCCAAGTGCATCTTTGATCATTTGGGCAGGTCAAGGATATTTAATATGTGGAGGGAGCCCTACCATGGGTATTCATGACTCTTGGCAGCTAGGATGAATTGGGAAAAGCACATATAAGGAATGCATGCAAGGGATAAGTGTGTGTTTGATTTGGGTATTTGACGGTTTGTTTTGGGGAATGGATTCGGTGTTATGAGCTGAAAGACAGCCTATTTTTAGTGATATTGCCTTGCTGAGGCCCACTTACTCCTTGTGATGAATGCAGTCAAGCCATTATAAGTTGATTTTGCACTTCTCCCTTTTCTATTACAAAGCAGCAATATGCAAGAAATGTTTTGCCGGGAAGAATACTTAAGCTAGAGATCAAAGAGGAAGTGGAGAGGGAATCCGTTGTTGCACAAGATCAAGATCAAGACTTGAAATTTACAATATTTTTAAAGCTCTCCAATTGCCTAATCCATCAAATCTGAGATGGTTGAGACTGCTGTACATCCCCTGAAGAAACAACAATTCCATGGAGAGAGAGGCTAAAGGTGATTTTCTTTTTTGACAGGGGCTGTTTGTATTTCTGGCTTCCACAAGGCTACATCTGGAGTAATTATGCTGTTCTGGCCATTGGAATTTGGGCCATTGCTCAGAGAGACTCTGTTGATGCTGTTGCCATGGTGAGTACTTCTTCCCTAACATTGGCATTGTTTTCCATGGTGTGGCAATATCTGTTGCCAGTAGTGACCCTATTCCCACCCGTCCTAATCCACTGACCTTTGCTGGAACAGAATTCACAAATGCTGAGTACTCTTTTTTCCTTTCCCAAGTTACTATTCTTTACACAAGTCTGACTGTTGGCTGACTATTTAAATGTGGGGGCATCGCAGGTGAGCTTCCTGTGCATGTCCACCAGCTGTCTCTGTACAGTAATAAGACATACTACTAAGTTGATCAGACAATCTTCATATGGTGGTTAGGGATAGTCACAAAGTCAGTGTTGCTTAACAAAAAGACCTAGAATCTTCTTGACATGTGGTTCACCTCATATTTTGCAACTTAAACCCTTCATAACATTTGTTTCTGTTTCATATCCTGCTATGCTGCTATCTTTTAAGGTTCTGGCCATGCTTCAGTGAAGTGGCAGGGAACATTTTAATGATAAAAGTTAATCCAGTGAAGAAAAATATTTATGCTTCTTTCAAAAGAAAGTGAGCCAGA
Source organism: Pristis pectinata (assembly GCF_009764475.1). Classification (NCBI taxonomy): domain Eukaryota; kingdom Metazoa; phylum Chordata; class Chondrichthyes; order Rhinopristiformes; family Pristidae; genus Pristis; species Pristis pectinata. The sequence goes on from NC_067430.1 coordinate 16,970,157, forward strand.
GTAAATGTTGCTGGGATAAAAGAACTTGTCTATCTTTGTCATACAGCGGCTGCCTGTTGTACATTAATGGGTGCCATGCAGACAAACTTGCTGCATTTAGCAATATCAAGATCTGACTACATAGTCAGCTTGGCTTAGTTGATGGCATTTCAACCTGTGAAGATCAGAGGTTCAAGGCTTGCAGCAGTGGTTGCTTCCTTAGTACTGAGCCAGCCATCTGCGCATTGCACTGTTAGAACACCTTGTGAGCGTTAAAGGTCCTGAGACACTAAGTCAAAGTTTTCAGTGTCCACCGCTGTTTGTTTTGAAATTGTTATCTGCACATTGCCTGCAATGTTCACCTCTAAAACAGTGATTGCATTGAAACAATTCATTAAAGCCCAAGGGGGTGAACTCTTTGGGCTTTACTTTTCCTTTTTTCTACCATTTTTACACTCTACCAGGCCTCCCTCTTCACTTCCATATTTCTCCCTATCACCCTCAGTCCAAACCCCCACCTGCTCCCTCTTTCTACCGTACTCAAATCTCCCCCTCCCCCCTTTCTGACACCCCTCTCTCTCCCCCCTTTTTGCACCCCCATATTCATGTGCTTAGGTTATTTCCCATTTTATGATCAATAAGTTCATTTTATTGGTGGATGTGAGCACTCTAAGCACCAATCATTGGTTGCTTCTGTACTAATTCATGTGTGGTTTAAACATTCTTGTTCATCCTAAAAACTAAGCTTAGTTACAGGACATATCAAAACATGAATATTTACGTGGAGAGAAAAGTTTCTCCTTGGAACCATAGTTTCTTTCATTTCCCCAAATGGTCCTGCACCACAGGGCTTTGGCATACTGTTAAATTCTCAGCACATGGGCTAAGGATTCCTCCAGACGCACAGAGCTAGGAGTGTCATCATCAATGTACAGTACAATGAGGTCAGTCTGTCTGTCTTCCTTTATCCTCCCCTCTCACTTTCCATGTTTAGTTCAGAAACTGTACTTTCCAGTTGAATCTGACTTTGATGTCTCTTTTTCTTTCAGTACTTAATTGGCATGGTAATCACAATCCTCCTGGACATCATCCACATTGCAATCAACTATGAGCGTATGTCTCCTGGGCAAGGCAGCGATGCACTGAGGGATCAGTTCCGCTTCAGTGTTGGCATGGCCATCTTGAGCCTCCTTCTGAAACCAGTTTCTTGTCTCTTTGTGTATCAAATGTACAAGGAACGAGGGGGAGATTGCAGTATAAACATCGGTAAGAGTTCGAACCAAGTGTCATTGTCATTATACTCCAGGGAACAAGGGATGGGTGGGAGCTGGTGGCTCCTGGATGCATTAAAGGAATGCTTGGAGCTCTGTAAAATCTGTTAGAAAAATGCCTCATTGCCTTCCCTACCACTTGAATGCTTACCTGTATTGTTTACTAACAAGGTGACTTCACCACCCACCCTTTCCCCTCCCAAAATCCTATGCACATGTTCTGGTGCAGAGAATACAACATTTGCTGCACTGGAGGAGCAGTTCCTCAAAACTAATTTGACTGATAATGCACTGCAAGTGGAACAGAACAAATCCTAGTGATAGAATCCAAAGTATGCTGGTTTATCAGTGCCATGTCCCTTTGATGCTAAAGCAAACAACACATGCCAAACATCTTGATCCAATTGAGTGCAGGTAAGCTGTTCTGAGGGCAGGAGATACAATACCCGAGGATTATGACTTCATCCAAGTAAAACACGCATTTCTGTCAAGCCATGCATTAGAATAAGACTTGAATATTATTGACACAAATGAGCAGAGATATCTGGACCAATAGGTTTTTGAAGGGGGGGGAGGTGGAAAGCACAAACTCTGGGAGCATAGATGCTATTGGGAAAAGTTGGGGAGGGGTCACAGGCTGACTATACGGATGGTTTGAGGAGGAGATGTCTTCCCACCAAGTTTAGGGCCATTCACTTTGTGAACATATAAATTGAAAGTGCGGGAGATACTGAGCAGGTCAGTGAGCATCTGCAGGGAGTGAAATAGAATTAACTGACTTGCAGCTTATGTTCATTATTTTGTATTTTTCCCTCCACAAAATAACATCACATCCTTGCCTAATGATCTCCCTACAGGGGTCACGGGATGGTGTTTGTGACCCCTTGCTGCTGCTTCACCTCAGAGCTTGCACATTTGCTGAATAAATGAGGGAACAGACAGTGTCTTGCAGTGAAGCCAGTATGGCATTGGAGCTACACCCTGACAATAAAAAATAAAATTAAGAGGAGAAAGATACAAGAAATGTGAAATAAAAACAAGATTCTGGAAACCATTCTGCTTGTCCTTTAGTGTCCTTGAGATAAATCCAGATTAATGTTTTGAGTGAAACTCTACAACAATTCCTGTTTCTAATAAAATATCACTAGTAAATCTAAACATTAAGAATAGGATCCATGAATATATCATTTAATTTTTTTCCCCCAAATTTTGAGGTTGGGTTTTGGCAAACATTGGTTTTGTTCTCTTCCTCAAGTTCTTAAAGGCATTTATTTCTAGGCTGAAGTATTCAAGGAAGAGTGAATTCAATGAATTCTTCTAAGTGTCAAGGTTTAATTTTTGTATAATTGTGCTTTATGTTGCTGGTTTAGTTATTTACTTGCTACTCAACCTCATAAAATTGTTGTTTTCAAAGCTTATGTTTGTATTTTTCTTTCTTTCTCTCTCGCTCTCTCTCTCCCCTCCTGTTCCCACCATCCCAGACCTGGACAGCTCCATTGACAGCAGGTTTACATGTGATAGTGTTGAATCCAGTGCTTACTGCGGTCGTTCCTACTGAGTCACCCATCACTGCCTCTCCTGCAGCGTGTGTACAATCTTCCTCCCTTTGTTGCAGCCCTCAGTCCTCCTGCTTTGACTGGTGATCTTGCAATAATCATTTGATCCTTCCCAGGCTGCTGAAATGTTGCTGCTACTTTCATGTTGCTAACTTGTATGTCACAGTGATCCTGAATATTACATTTCTTTTATTTTTGTGTAATTTTTGATGTATTTGTTAAAATTCATATTGAATGGGATTTTATCGAAAATGAAAAGTTGACAGAAGTTTCATGGTTTGCTTTACTGTATATACACGGCTTCCCTGAAATCCTGCTGGCCATATTGACTAGAAATTTAAAGATTCTGTCCTGCCTTTTACTAATTTGCACTTCTGTATGCTGTGTAGTAGAAGATAAACCCAATGATAGGAAAACTGAAGACATGATAAATAATTTATGATTATCATTACGGTATTTACTGGCTTAAATAGCTCTCTAAGCTAGTGTGGATGGGTTAGTGCTAATGGGTTAATAGCTTCTGTGCTGGAAATTATGATTCCAAGAATACTGAGGATTAAAGTAAACCACAAAGTAATGGGCAAAAAAAAAAGTCAAAAGAATTGTCATTATGTTTGGGAGGAACCTTTTGGTAAAAGTATATTTTGAATAAGGTTATTTCCCAACTGCTTACTGTCTTCTTAAACCCTTCTTTCCTTGCCCCTGCATCCTTACTGCAAACAAATAGTGTGATGAGCCAACAGTCATGCCACTGAAATTGGATTCAAGCATGTCTTCCTTTGTTGCATTCCTCTATACCCCTGATCCACATTGTCTTCTATCTCTTCTTTTTCCCTCTCTGAGCTCACCTCATCCATGATATTTACCCTCTGCTCCCTCAACCACATCCCAGTAAACAGCCCACCATTCCAATATTGTTTTCCTGACCCTTTGCTTTAGCTGCTCTAGGGAAGGGGGGGGTGGTGGCGCAAGAGGAAAAAAAATTTCAATCATTCTCCTTCGAAACTACCACCTGATCTTTGGTCTATTCCTTTCAAATTTTTGAACACATTGTAGCTCCTAAACCTTAGCTCATGCAATTTCTTGCTTCAATCTCTGCAATAATGTGACAATAACTTTTGCCTCCAACTGAGGCATTCATTTTGGTCATTGTTTCAGGTTGAGCCAGTCAATTTGTAACCTGTATTGACTGCTTCCAGCATTCTGTTTTTGTTTTGGATATCCAACATCTGCAGTTTTTGCTCCAATTTGTAACCTTAGTTCTATTTGATTTTGAATTGAACTTCTTGTCCATCATAAAGATCCTAACGCTCTGCTGACCAGCTCCCCATCTTCCACCCTCCATAAACGTCAACTCATCCACAACCTTGGTGCTTATGCCATAACCATCAAATCCCACTCATTCATTACCCTCTTGGTGACTAACTTTGTTTTTCATTCTCATGTTTAAATCCCTACATAGTTACCTTTCACTATCTCTTAAGATTCTCTACTCATTAAAACTTCCTGGACCGTACTGCAATTATACAGGGCCCTGGTGAGATTTCATCTGGAATATTGTGTACTGGTCTGCTGTACCTACCCTAGAAAGTATGCATGCAATTGAGGAAGTGCAATGAAAGTTTGCCAGACTATTCCCTGGAACAGAGGGTTTGTCCTAAGAGAGGTTAAACAGACTAGGCCTATACGCTCTTGAGTTTAGAAGAGTAAGAAGTGATTTCATTGAAACATACACAATCCTTACAAGGGTAAATACAGACAAGATATTTCTTCTGGCTATGGTGTCTAGATCCAGGGATTTCTCAAAATAGTCATAAATTCAGAGATGAAAAGAAATGTCTACATAATGAATCTTTGGAATTCTCTACCCAAGAGTTCTATAGTGGCTCAGATACAAGACAAAAATTGATAGACATTTGGTATAGTAAGGGAATCAAGGGATGTGGATTAATGGGAAAAAGTTGTGCTGAAGTAAAAGATCAGCCATGATTTCACTGAATGGAGGAGCAGGCATGAAGGGCCACTGGCCTATTCCTGCTTCCGTTTATGTTCTGATGAATTTCTAACTCTGGGCTGCAGTGGATACCCCACCTTTAACCACATTGCTGGCACTGCCTTCCACTCTTTAGCCCTAGGGTCTGGAATTTGGTTCCTAATGCTCTCTGCCTTTCCACCTTTCTTAGCCTTACTCACTCTTCATGATAATTCTGTTGACTTGGTACAGTCAATCTGTGGTTACACCTCTGTGAAGTGCCTTGGGGTGGTTTACTGTTAGTTACTGATTTGATAAAGGTGCTTAAAATTATTAACAAAAAAGACAGCAGATTAAAATATAGTTTCCAGTGATTGAGAGGCCATAAATAACAGAGATTTTGGACAAAACAATGAGGAAATATTTTAGTTGTAAGACTTTGGAATGTACTACTTGAGTCTGCAATTGAATCGAATAAATGTTAACACTTTAGAATAGTTATATAGTTCGTAGAAAGTAAAATGTTTAAAGAGATCTGGAAGCAGGAATAAACGAGAGTAAAAAACCTGTTTCCTTACCCAAGTTAATTTTTAATTTATTAGATTACAAATGACGTTACTGTCTACCCTTTAGTTTGAAAGGTTGGACAGATGAGAGTTCTCAGCTCTACTAACATTTCAACCAATGTAACTTTGTGAACTCAGAGCTGATAACAATTTGTGTGGAGGTGCTCCTGTGTATTTGGTATCTTCAGTTATTTCTGCTAGTTTTCTGCTGGGGGTGGGGGGGGAACATGTGAAAATGACTTTTCTCTGAATTGTTCCATGCAGGTTTTCCAGATTTAACTGGTAGTCGAGATCGAACTTCGTACCAGACCATTGGTGAGCAGGAGCCTCACCGCCAGCCTTCTACTTCCTCATAGAGAAAGATTCCTGTCCCATCCTATTAATCTAGTTACAATATTGCTACCATAAAGAAGTTTGTATAAATGTCTTGTGCCTTAGATTCAGTAACCATCTGCCTTTGAACATTGTGTGCAGGCTTTGGTCAAATTGTTAGTGTTTGGTGCCCTGGACCTCTGGTCCTGCTTAGATCTTCCAGGTGGTAAGGTTGCTATGATGACCATTGGGGAAAAAGCAATACTGCCTGTGACACAAAACTATCTGGAGTAGAAGGCTGCAGATTTGAAAATCTTAAGGAAAATTCTGGTCCTGGTGAACTCAAATGTGGTTGTTAGGTCACAATTGAATAACTATTATTTTTAGGGGATTACAGACTTGATTGAATGAATTCTATTGTAAGCCTCACAGATGTTTAAAGCCAGTGCTTGGTGTAGAGATACTTAGCATTAATGACTAAAGGGTTGAAGATGATTTGCTTCATTCCTTTATGAAAAGGTTTTGGGACAGCAGACATGACTGCTGTAGACTATGTCATTTTTCCAAGCAGAGATATTACACAAATATGTCATTCTATTGCAGATAGTGGATCCTGAGAGTTATAGATCCCGGTTGGAAAATATTGGGAGGACTCGTGGCCTATTAAAAATGAGGTTCAGGAGGGGAGCAGCTTTGGCTGCTTAATATTGAAGTAGCTTGGTTAACAAGTGTAAATGTGGCCAACTGCACCCACCCATATGAAAGATTTACAGTTACACAACATTTAGCTGACAGGTACAAAAACAGAAAATGCTGGAAAAACTCAGGAGGTCAGGCAGAAAAACAAACAACATTTTGGATCTGTGACCCTACGTCAGAATTCAGCTGACAGAGATCTCTCCACTAGCAGTTTACTGCACTAATGTTCTGAATCAGCTTCTGAAACATATGGCTGTGTTTAAAAATTGCACTAATATTGAGCAGTATTGAGTTTTGTATCTCCTGTAATTTTGTCTTGGGAGATGTGGTACATTCTCTCCCAGGGTTTGGCAGAGTGTTATACTGTTCAGAATCTGACTACTGGCAATAATATTGTGGTCCCAGGTTTAGCCAGAGAAGGCTTGTGGGGTTTTGGGGGGGGGGGTGGGGGGGTGGGTTCGAGGATCGTATAAGCGTGATACCAGTTGACTTTCCTCTCCAAGGAGGTGACTTGCCATTTGGCAATTGAAGGTGAAAATTTGGTTTGACTGGTTTGTTTCCATGTTATAACATTTGGAGAGAGCAAACAAATCTCTCATTTGCTAAAGATTTGGAGTTGGCGATAACACTGCAGTAAAGAAATGATGCGCATGGCCTCTGAAGCCTTCCCTGTCCAAGAGAAGATGGAACTTGGATTATGTTTACAGTTTAAAAGTCTTCTTTATCATAAAGATGGAGCATAAAATGAGACCTTTAATTTCATGTACTTTAAAAAGCTTGAAGCCTTTAAGATAAGATTTTGTACAACTGCGAATTGAAAGCAGGAGCAGGAAGTAACTGTGGCTAGGACCAGTACAAGCAATTATCAAGAAGCCACTGCATTACTTGTTGGAAATGACAGAAGGTAAACACTTTGTTCATTTTCCACAATGGTCACTCTGCCTGTCCCACTTTTAACTGGTTGCAACTATCAACATGTAATCCTATTGCTATGGAAACAAGAATCAGGTATCAGTCTTGGCTTTGGTGTTTCTGGGTGAACATTTAAATCCTAATTCAGCTCTGTTCTGTGCCATTTATTCTGAATTGGGTGCCTTGATTTTGTTAGCATACTTAATATAATTGTGAAATGTCATTATTGCCAATAAATTTTATTAAAATTATCAGACTACAGTGAATGTATCTCTGAATGAAGGTTTTTAAATACAGGTGCATTGCAACACATCTTTAAGCAGACAAACAACATGGATTGGAGGCACTGAGAGTTTTTTCCTCCAACAGTAATAGTAGCTGAAATTTAGGAAACTCAAGGCGTAACAAGGAGTGTCTGCAGATCATGATTTTAAAATACATGTAGCACTGATGAACTTGGTATCAACATTCATGTATGTGAGTGCCCTTGACATCAAGGCAGCATTGATGAAGACCTGAACGTCTGATGGTAAAAGTGAAGCTGCTGGTAATCAAAGAGAGAAAAAAAATGCCAATGTTTGGAATCATACCTTGCACAAAGGGTGTTTGTGATTATTGGAGATTGCTTATCTCAGCCCCAGGATAGTGCCCTAGGCCTGACCATCTTCAGCTGCTTAATCAACAACCTATCTTCCACCATTAGGCCAGAAGTGGGGATACACACTAATAACTGCACAATATTCTTTTCCATTCACAATCCTTAAGTAAATGAAGCAGTCCAAAAGGAGACTCTCTCTGTTTAAAAAAATTAAGAGATGAAGGAATTATTTTTAAGGATAATGCTCTGAGGACAAGTCTTTAAATTTTTTAAGGTTGTTGTAGTTAGATTATTGATAAGCAAGAATGTGAAAGGTTACTGTGGATAGGTTTGTGGTTTTGATCAGATCAGCTATGATCTTAGTAAATGGCAGAGCAAGCTTGAGGGGCCAAATGGCTGACTCCTGCTCCTAATTTGTATGCACATCTAACCACCTATCCTTGACATTCAGATGACATCACCATTACCGAGTGCCTTGATATCGGCATCCTGGGCATCACATTGACCAGAAACCCAACTGAAACAGTCACATATATACCAAGCCTAAGAGAGCAGGACATGCTAAACGTCTTGAAGCAAATGCCCCCTAAATCCATAAACCTTTCCATGCTCTGCAAGGTGCAGTTGGAAATGTGATGGACTATCCCCATTTGGCTGGATGAGTGTAGCTCCAAAACACTTGAGCAGCTTGATGTCATCCAAGACAAAACTTAATTGGCACCCCATCGAGTACCCTAAACACCCATTTGGATGTGGAAGTTATAATTATCTGGAATGTTAAAGCAGAAGGAGGAGGGAACCACTTTGCCCCGAACCATACTCCAGAATTATTGCTTCACAACTCTTCAACCCGTACTATATGCCACTGAAGAAATGGATGAAGCTCAATGAACAGGATAGTGGGGCCAAGCAGCAAAACTTTTCCAACTGGAGAATTAGGGACTCCGGGGATTCTTACTTTAATTGAAATCCTTATGCAGATTGGTAATAGCTACAGAATCTATTGCATCTATTTCTAACATGACTTTTATTGACTCGCTGTATTGCTTTGTAAAAGGGCTACATTTTCCCTCACCTACCACTCTTTCCATTAAGTCTGTACATGAGGCTTTTCAGATATTTTCACTCTCTCAACGTATTTCCTTGCACCAAGGTTAAAGGCAGCAGATATGTGGAAACCACTAGGCCTGTGACAAATCTGAGACATCCGATGTAAACTGTTTACTTTCCACCTTTTAATAGCTATTTCTTGCTACTAATAACAAGAATAAATTGTATTTATGTAATTTAATGTAATATCATGCACAGAGGAATTCAAAGGAACGTTGACATTGAGCCACAGGAGATATATAGGACAGACGAACAAAAGCTTGGTCAAAGCGTTAAGCGGTAATGAACTTTTTAAACGTGTAAGGGGATTATTAAATAGGGAATTCCAGAGCTTTGGTGGTTGGCGGTTGTGGATACAGCCATCAGTCAGAATAGAAATTAAAACTGGAGTTGCTTATAAGAGAGATTTTATGAAAAAAATGGAGACATTGCAGATCTACATTGTTCCAAGTTAAGCAAACACAGGGATAATGGATGAACTAAGTTATACCAGAATTACGGATGGCTTTAAGTCAAGAGAGAGATTCCAAGTCTACAGACAAGATTTTCAGCAGTAAATCAGCTCTGATGGGTGAACGGGTTGATGTCATGGAAATGGCCCGATTAATTGCACGGATGTGTGGTCCGGAGCTCATCTCACCACCAAAAATCTCACCAAGTCTGCGCCTCATCGTTTTCAACCCGTTGAGAATTGTGAGAGAGGGAGATACTCACACGCTAGAGAAGTGAAAGATGTTCATTTTGGATAAAGTAAACCAATTTAATTCCAATAATTTATTTAAAACATTCCTATCTTGAGCTAACTTTGTTTTAGTTTGCATCAGAATCAGATCTGTAGTCATAACACGCCAAACATTGTTGGGGGCAAAGGCTACAGGAGCATAATATGGACAGTTTGGTTACTTGTTTGATGCATCGATTCCCTCCCTGATCATTTACAGCATGGCTGGAGTTTACTGAGGTGACAGTGAGTGAGTCTATCTGCTCCCTCCGTGAGAGCATTGCTCCACCAGAACCTGTGGCTCAATCAACTAACAGCTGTTTTATTGTCCTAATGCCTGGTTTTGCCCAGTCGTCACACTTTTAAGTCAACGAGCAGAAGGCATGATGTTAAAATCATTGCATTACCTAATTACACTCGTCTCCCAAAGTGGCCGGAATCATCGATCCCTCAACTGAACAACGTACTAATTTTGCGCCGGGTCATTGACCGAAGGAACATCCAACCGTCGTCCCCTGAAGAGCGGACCAGCTTCCCGCCTCTCGGCCCCTGAGCGGAACGGCTGGAAACCCCGCCCGCCGCTCACGCGAGACCTGGCAAGAGTCACGCGGCCGATCCGACCGGTGGACGAGGTGGGAAAGGGTTGGGAGTGTATGATTTTGGAGAGAAATGGGATAGGATTATGAATGAAGATGGGTAGGGTATGATAGGCAGAGCGTGTAATGAGAGAGGAAAGGAACTAGGGGAGGGAGTAAAGAAATAAACTGGTGTATGTCTAGAAGCAAGTGATGAACAATGTCTTACACTCGGCCCCCTTGGACAATTAACTGATTGAGCAATTCATTATTTTAGGATAGGATCATAGAGGAACATGATATATGAACAGAAAATAGAGGGGATGGGGTGGAGTTGAGTGGAAGGTTGAGTGGTTGAAGGAAAAGAGTGTTGTGCATTGTGTACTTCATGTGTGCAGCACATTTCTTACGAGTTGTCTGACAGATGTCTAATCAGATTAGCAGATACACTATTCTTTGGTTACCAGCTCGTTAATAAGGCTAAATACATTCCTGGAATAATGAGGGACAGACCACAGATTTGCCTGTGCGGAAACAGTCTGGCACAAGCCTTTGTCACAATTCACTGAATGTCTGTGTGATCTGTTTAAGATGTAGGTGAAGACATCCATTAATTGGGAAAGGAATTGATGATCAACAGGGCAATTTTCTTCTTTTGTTCTATAACAAAAACTTATTTTCAAACAAATCGATCACTAGCCAACAGAAGGGAAGAAACAGCTGAACCACAATGTACCGTACGTAACCATTTCTCAATGCATTGTATCCTCAATTAGGTGATGGACATTTTCCAGTTCTGTGTGGTGTAGCTTTGTTAGATTCTTTTGAACTAATTATTGTTATTCTTACACAGACACACACACACTTGCCTGCTGTGCATATGGTTTCTTGTGGTGTAATATTTGTGACTCTTGCACTGTTGAGATACAATGCACAGCCTGAACTGGAGGAACCAGAACATATTCCTGCACACAGAACTTTTTTATTCAATGTGGGGTTGTTTTTACAGCAAAATGCAAGCCATATAAAGCTGTTTAGCTCAGGATAAGAATTCTCTGTTTGGGTATTGGGATCCCAGTGCTGATAACATTTCTCCATCAATTTTCTTTATTTTCCAGTACATTTAAACTCTATTGAAATCAGAGGAAATAACTAAATGAAAGCCACTGTTGCTGAGGAGTGAGAGGTGGAGGGAGTGACATTTCTCTGAGCTAGTGTTAGTGAAATTAATGCATACTAATGTTTTACTACAAACTGTGCAAAAGGTTATGTGCAAATATGCTCTCAGAGAACAGGAACTGCTACACTGTGCTTATACCAATATGTTTTAAGAATTTCTGACCATTTTGGGTCATTATAGCAGGAGATAGGTCTGGAAGTTGGGCAGATGATGGAAGGTGTTAAGAAATTTGCAAATGATTCCCATATGAAGGAAGCATGGAAGGTTATTTGAAAATATTGCTATTTCAGTGCCTGAATGGTTGAGTAAACTACCTGGTATTATACAGAGTCATACAGACCAAATGGTTCCTAATCGGTGCTGTTATATAATTGATTGAAATACCCTGAGCTGACAGAAAAATAAAAGTAGGGCCCTGCTTCTGATATTACAGCCCTTGCTGAAAGTTTTTTGTTTGGACATGAGTTGAAGACAAAACTACCTGATTCTAATGTTTTTATTTGAGTCTCATGAGGACATTCATGCTCGAGGTTCACCTCATGAAGAATGTGCATTAGGTGAAGTCTAGAGATTGAATATTGAAACTTGTGCTCCAGCAAGTTTAGCACCTTGAGTTTACAGTGGTACGAGTACTGATGGTTCAATAAATTATTCCCACTCCCTGTAGATTTAGGATTAGAGCTTTAGGCATCCCTTTTTTTTTGCAGTGAGCAAATTATTCATGAACTACATCTGATTAAATTTAAAAATGATTACTGAATCAATGCACTGATAAGTAATGAAAAATTATTTCTCAGAAATTCACAGGTAATCTGAAGAGCAAGTGCCCATCAGTGTCTTGGTGTGATTACTCCACTGTTTCTCTGAGTTTGAATAGAGACCCATTTCTAATCCGTTTGAGTGAAATCTATGTTTTTAAAAAAAACACACACTAAGCATATTCCAGAATTCCTTTATCCACCTCCTTGATATTTGGTGATTGCCCTTTGATTTTTTAACTTGCTTAAGATGAAGGGCTATTGTACTCATCACTTGTTCTTTCTCTGCCTTGAGATTCAATATTTTCAAACCTTTGGGTGTTTTCTAGACTCAAGAAAAATTCAGGAGAATCTGAAGATGAAAGTTTGTACAGAGAATCATGGATTATCAACTGGATTGTATTATGGTCCATCCCCAAGATCAGTTTGTACTGGCAAGTTCAGACAGAATACAGCGCATCCCTGGTTAGATAACAGCACAAGGCACAATGCAAAAAATATGGCCTGCAATAAGGACATATACAACAAGCGATTGGTGCAAACCAACTTGTCCTGTGCCTCTCAGAGCTATGGGCGGCCAGTGGTGCCTCTACCACCAGCAACAATTTCATATCGCGGACAGCAGTCCAACGTAGAACACTATAGACAGAAGCATAACTTCAGAAACTCCATTAGAGACAGAGGCAACACAAACTCTACCTCCCTTGTGAAATCCAAATTTTTAGCAAGAGAGTGGGGATGGTACTCACAGGATTCTGAGAGAAATATGAACGTTAATTGGGATGAGAGATTTGCTGAGATTAAGAGAGAAACTAACAAGAAGCAGAAAAACTACTTTCAAGGGGAAGAGAATTTACCTCCAAAACAGTTAAGCAGTCAGGATGTTGATTGTGCAAATCTCTCTCAAGTCTTTGAAAGTCAGTATGATTCACTGATTTTTGATCCTCCAAATCATTCTCTTTCTCAGGGAGATTTTGCGAATAACAGTCAATCATTGAAAAATAGACAGTCCAACTCACTGCTCTCCATTTTTAAACCATCCCAAACATCTTCAAGTCTGTATCACACAATGCTCAGCCTAAGTGATAGTGCCTATAAGGCAAGGCCTGTTTCAAGCAAAGGTGCAAACATTAGATTGACCCACTATCCTTTAAACTATTTGAATGTGTCTCTTGGAAATGAAAGAGAGGAATGTTCAGTAAACATGTATCCAGATAAATGCAAAGCCCAAGAAACTTCAAAGACACCAGACTGTGATAGTTCTCTTTTATATAATGATTGCCTTCTGAATGATAAATGTTCGCATCCTGTGTTGCGTGTGTATGCACAGCATTCAAGCACTAAAAGTTGGGTGTGCCCTCCTGGATTAACTTGTGTTTGCCACAGACATGAGAGTGCTGACAGTAGTATGATCAATTCTGAATCGAATGTTTCTATGGATGACTGTCACAATACCTCTCATTTTATTACCTCTGGTAGAAAGACCCTGAAAGTGACAGACACTCTCACCTTCTCTAACAAGGACATGAATGACTTACATCACCCTCACTGTGCTGTGGGTGGAACATCTGCAGCCATTTTGTGTTATCTTCCCACAAAGTCAATAGACCTGTCTGACTGTGTGACTGAAATGGAGACTAACCAGAGTGTGCCAGAAGATGGAGAAAAATTGGGTACTGAAGACATGTTCTCAAATGCTGTGGAAAATAGGAAAGAGTTATCAGAAAAGTCCCCAGATCACTTTTTGGACTCCAGCCTGAAACATCAAGTTAAACCCTGTTTTCCTGTAATCATTAGTAATATTTATGCCAGACAGTACAAAGATACAAATGATTTGTGGATACAGGAGTCTGCCCAGACCCCAGTTTATGGAGGGCTTTCCCTGACACCTTGGCAGAGCAATTCATCCCAGGGCAATTTCTGCAGTAGTGCTCAGAAGGAAATATCCAACCTGGAGTCAACAGGAGTTGGAAACAAAGCAAAGGGAATTACTCCGATCTCAGATTATTCTAGAAATTCCACCCCTTCAAGAGGAGAGGAAAATAACAAAGGAGAAGAAGAAGACTTCAATATGACGCTGGAAGATAATAGCCCTTCTTACAACTGGGAACATGAACCAATCCTAAAAGAATCTTTAAAAAGCAATGTCACAACAAAGCAGCTCCTGCAAACATTCCCATTGATGGACAGCAAAATGCTACAGGTAAGATGATAATGAATACACAACAACACTAGGAACCTTCCCTAATCAAATATCTCAACAGTGTCCGTGTCCTGGAAGGTATTACTAACTCTTGAAGCCCTAAAGCCCCCACAATCTAATTAAGTCTGTCTTTTGACTTAATTACTGAAACTGAAATAATGAGGTGATGTGATTTGATGAGAGCACTGAACTTTTTGATTAGAGTTTCCAAACTCGGGTTACAGAGACCTCTAATTGTTTCAAGTGGGAGGATCTTTCTATTTATTGGTTATGCTGTTTGATAGATTATTTGCCAGAAAAATAATTATGGATGTAGAGAGACTTATAAAGTTTATTCCGCTGCAGCATAGAGGGGTGTGTGTTATTAGATCAGACAGCAGCTGTTGTGAAGATTGGAGGAGCACACTGAAAATCAGACTGCTCAGCTTCAGAATCGTGGAATCTTGCAGCACAGATGGGGACAATTCACCCTGTGGTGTCTTTGTTGCCTCTTGAAAGAGTTACTCTCGTCCTTTTTACCTGCTCTTTCCCCACAGCGCTGCAAATGTTTCCCTTCATGCATTTATCCAACAGAATTTTGAAGGTTTTTCTGTAATCTGCTATCACTCCCCCTTTGGGTAGTGTATTCCAGATTATTATAGTAATTGAATTTTTTTAAAATTATGTTTGCTTACTTCTGATTAATTTGCCAATTGCCTTAAGCCTGTGTGCTCTGTTTACTGGCTATTGTGCTACTGGAAATAATATCTTCTTATTTACTCTATGTTCTTTGTCATTTTCAACACCTTTGTTAAATCTCTCATTAATCTCTTCTGTTCTAAGAAGAGCAATCTCGGCTTCTTAGTTTCCTGTATCCCTGGTACTGTTTTTAGTAAACCACCTCTGTATCTTTTTAAAGAGCTTAATGTTCTTTTGTAATCTTCAGTGTCCAGAATTAACATAATTCTCCACCTTGACTGACTGAGAAAAAGGATGGCACAATCTAAATTGGGAGTGAACAAAACTATCATTGTTTAGACCCAAGAACTGTGACAGCACTGAATACTACAACAGTAAAGCAAAATAGATCTGTATGCTTCTTCCTAAATTGACAATGCTAATGGCAGTTTGCAGAACAAGTGAATGCCCCACTCCCTAACTTCTGCCCAGATATTTAAATTACTTTTAAGATCATGAAGTTTAGAGTCAACTAGAATTACAGATTCCACATATTTTCTACATCATCATGTGAAATTTGGGTTGCATTGTGTGGGCAAGAGGACCACATCCTGATTATTGAATAAATGCAGTGGTTTTGCTGATGCTAATCAGTATTAACAGACTCAGCTGAGGAGGTGGCGAGGGAAGTAATGTTGTAATTCTTTGAAGTCTGCAAGTCTGACTGTTGACTTTGTACAATTACATTCAAAAATATATTGTGAGAGCAGTCATGTAAGTCTTTAATTTCAGAATGTTCCAAAGACGACAAATCTAATTATTTCTATAAAGTGCATGAATTTAACTGTTGAGCTAATTGTTCAACATAGAAATTTTTCACCTTTGGATGATGAAAACTTACACTAAAGGGAGTCAGAAGTGAACTGAAAGCCCATCTAACCTAATGTTACTGATAAAATAAACCTGCAATATGCATGCAAGTTTGTGATTCTGATGTAACATGTATAAATGTGGTTTTGTCTTAAACTGTAGCAGCTTAATTAGACTTCTTTTGTTTAACAGATTACTGAACTTCGAGGATTTTCTTTGGATCATAGGACAAAGACACCAGTGGAAAGGTACAGTATTGTGTAGGGAATGGGTAAAAGATATTTAAAACTGTTTGATACAATTACAAATAGTTTCAGTCACCACCAAAACGGTCAAGACAATATGGAGCTTGGAAAAAGAATTTCAATTTCATTTGTACAGACAGACTAGAAATAATGCCTCAGAGGAACAGTTATGAAATGGAAAAAGCTGCGCATTGATATAATATGGATTTCATGAGATCACAAGACACAGGAGCAGAAGTAGGCCATTTGTCCCATCGAGTCTACTCCGCCACTCCCAGCTAGCTCCAATTCCCGGCCTTTTCCCCATATCCCTTGGTACCCTGACTAATTAGGTACCTATCAATCTCCTCCTTAAACACCCCCAATGATTGAGCCTCCACAGCTGTATGTGGCAACGAATTCCATAAATCCACGACCCTCTGGCTAAAGAAATTTCTCCTCATCTCTGTTTTAAGTGGGTACCCTCTAATTCTAAGACTGTGCCCTCTTGTCCTGGACTCACCCACCAAGGGAAACAACTTAGCCACATCTACTCTGTCCAATCCTTTCAACATTCAAAATGTTTCTATGAGGTCCCCTCTCATTCTTCTTTACTCCAATGAATACAGTCCAAGAGCCAACAAACGCTCCTCGTATGTAAGCCCTTGCATTCCAGGAATCATCCTCGTAAATCTTCTCTGAACCCTCTCCAACATCAGTACATCCTTTCTAAGATAAGGGGCCTAAAACTGCACACAGTATTTCAAATGAGGTCTCACCAGTGCCGCATAGAGCCTCATCAACACATCCTTACTTTTATATGCTATTCCTCTTGAATTTCCTGAAGGCATTTGAAAATTTTCCATATAAGATATTGTTAGCTCAGCAACACACACAATGCTGGAGGAGCTCAGTGGATCAGGAGCATCTGTGGAGGGAAATGAACAATCTGTAGCGGTTGCTACCGCAGAATAAAACAAGACTCTACTCGGAGGATTACCAAACAGAACTGGTTTATTTTCCCGCCTTGCGCGGGCCCTTTAAGGGAGAATGTTCCCGCCCAAAACAACCGGCAATGACGTAAGTCCTACGTCATCAGGACTTTCCCGCGCGCGGGTTCTCCCCGTCGCTCGGAAAGACGAGGCCCACCGCCATCTTGGGCCTCGTCGCTCCGACGCCGCGCAACCCGACTGCCGAGCCGGTTTGCCCGACTAGACGGTGAGTCGCCACACAACACCCCCCCCCCCCCCCCCCCCCCCCCCCAGAACCAGCGATACAGTCCCCAAGGTCCGTGGGCTGTGCTAGCTGCCGCCTAGAGGGGCGGCCTCTGCGTCGTGGCATGGCAACCTCGACAGGCTGTTGCAGATCCAAATGGGCCGGTTTGAGGCGGTCCGCCGTGAAAACCTGTTCCCTGCCTCCATTGTCCAAAATAAAAGTGGATCCGTTATTCCGTATGACTCGGAACGGTCCGTCATATGGTCGTTGCAATGGCGCCCGAGGTGTGCCCCTGCGAACGAAAACAAACCTACAGTCCCGTAGTTCCTTGGGCTGGCAGGATGGGGCTTGACCGTGCCGTGAGGTGGGAATCGGGGCCAAGGCGCCAAGCTTCTCGCGCAGTCTTTGTAGGACTGCTGGGGGTTGTTCCCCTTGGTCCCGAAGGGCAGGTATGAAATCCCCGGGGACAACTAGTGGCGCCCCGTATACAAGCTCAGCTGACGAAGTGCGGAGGTCTTCTTTGGGGGCAGTGCGTATGCCGAGCAGGACCCAAGGCAGCTCGTCAACCCAGTTAGGACCCTTCAGGCGGGCCATCAAGGCCAATTTCAGATGGCGGTGAAAACGTTCCACCAACCCGTTTGATTGAGGATGGTAGGCCGTGGTGGTGTGCAGCTGCGTCCCTAGCAGGTTCGCTAATGCAGCCCAGAGACTGGAAGTGAATTGGGTGCCTCTGTCTGAAGTGATGTGGGCCGGAACGCCAAAACGTGAGACCCAAGTTGTGAGCAGCGCCCGGGCGCAGGAATCAGTTGTGATGTCAGTCAGGGGGGTTGCCTCAGGCCACCTCGTGAACCGGTCCACGATGGTAAGGAGGTACCGGGCTCCTCTTGAAACCGGCAGAGGGCCCACGAGGTCGACGTGTATGTGGTCGAACCTCCTACGGGTAGGCTCGAACTGCTGTGGTGGGACCTTGGTGTGTCGCTGGATTTTTGACGTCTGGCAGTGCGGACAAGTCCTGGCCCACTCACTGACCTGTTTGCGCAGGCCATGCCAGACAAACTTGCTGGCGACCAGTCGGACAGTAGATCTGATGGACGGGTACGCCAACCCATGTACCGAGTCAAAAACGCGTCTCCGCCAGGCTGCAGGGACTATAGGGCGGGGCTGACCAGTCGCAACGTCGCAAAGTAGGGTCTGCTGACCTGGACCAACCAAGAAATCTCGGAGCTGCAGACCCGAGACTGCGGTTCTGAAGCTGGGCAGTTCGTCATCGGCTTGCTGTGCGTCAGCCAGGGCCGTGTAGTCGACACCCAAGGATAGGTTGTGGATGGTTGGTCTGGAAAGTGCATCAGCAACGACATTATCCTTTCCAGAGACATGTTGGATGTCAGTTGTGAACTCGGAAATGTAGGATAAATGTCTCTGCTGACGAGCTGACCAGGGATCGGAGACTTTGGAGAAGGCAAAGGACAGAGGCTTATGATCGGTGAAAGCGGTGAAAGGCCTGCCTCCTAGAAAGTATCGGAAATGCCGGACCGCCAGATACAGCGCTAGAAGTTCCCGATCAAAAGCGCTGTACTTCAGTTCGGGCGGTCTAAGGTGCTTGCTGAAAAATGCCAAGGGTTGCCAGCGGCCTTCGAGTAGCTGTTCCAGTACCCCACCCACCGCGGTGTTGGATGCGTCTACCGTGAGGGCAGTCGGGACGTCAGTCCTGGGGTGTACCAGCATCGTGGCGTCTGCCAGGGCGTCTTTGGCCTTAACGAAAGCAGCCGCAGCCTCGTCAGTCCAGGTGATGTCCTTGCCCTTACCAGCCAGCAGCGAGAACAGAGGGCGCATGATACGGGCTGCTGCAGGGATGAAACGATGGTAAAAGTTGACCATCCCAAGGAATTCCTGTAGGCCTTTGACTGTGTCGGGGCGGGCAAAATGGCGGATAGCATCCACTTTGGCGGGTAGGGGTGTTGCCCCGTCGCTGGTGATTTTGTGGCCGAGGAAATCGATAGAGTCAAGTCCGAATTGGCACTTGGATGGGTTGATCGTGAGGCCGAAATCGTGGAGGCGGGAATACAGCTGGCGGAGGTGGGAAAGGTGTTCTTGGTGGTTACGGCTGGCAATCAGTATGTCGTCCAAGTAAATGAACATGAAGTCCAGGTCTTGGCCTACCGCGTCCATCAGCCACTGGAAGGTCTGCGCGGTGTTCTTAAGGCCGAACGGCATCCGAAGGAATTCGAACAGGCCGAATGGGGTGATAATGGCAGTTTTGGGGACGTCATCCGGATGAACCGGGATTTGGTGGTATCCCCTAACGAGGTCCACTTTGGAAAAGATGTGGGCCCTGTGTAAATTCGCTGCGAAGTCCTGGATGTGAGGGATGGGATAGCGGTCCGGGGTGGTGGCGTCATTCAGCCTGCGGTAGTCGCCGCAGGGCCTCCACCCTCCGGTGGCTTTGGGGACCATGTGCAGGGGGGAGGCCCAGGGGCTGTCTGACCTGCGAACAATCCCCAGCTCCTCCATGTGACGGAACTCTTCCTTTGTCAGGCGGAGCTTGTCTGGAGGTAATCGTCGTGCACGGGCATGAAGGGGTGGCCCTGTGGTAATGATGTGGTGTCGTACCCCATGTGTGGGCCTAGAATTTGTAAACGAAGGTGCCAAAATCGATGGGAATTCGGCTAGGAGCTTGGCGAAATCGTCGCCAGAAAGGGAAATGGAGTCCAGGCGCGGGGCTGGTGGGCTGATTTCTCCCAGGGAATAGGTCCGGAGAGTGCTAGAGTGGACTAACCGCTTCCTTCGCAGGTCGACTAACAGGTTGTGGGCCCGAAGGAAATCGGCTCCTAGGAGTGGTCGGGCGACGGTGGCAAGGGTAAAGGTCCAGGTAAAACGGCTGCCGCCAAAGTGTAATTGAAGCGTACGGGTGCCGAAAGACCGTATCGTTGTACCGTTGGCGGCATTGAGTAGAGGACCTGGTGGCCTGTTACGAGTGTCGTGGCCTGTCAGGGGCAAAATACTGACCTCCGCTCCAGTATCAACGAGGAAACGCCGTCCAGATTTCTTGTCCTGAACGAAGAGGAGGCTCTGTCGGCGGCCAGCCGCCGTAGCCATCAGCGGCGGCTGGCCCTGGCGTTTCCCTGAAACTTGCAGGGTGGGCGGCATCGACGGGCCTCCGCACCCCACCTCTGATGGTAGAAGCACAGCTGGTCACCCGTGTCGTCGTCTGCGTTCCTGGGGCGTGGCTGCTCGGTTGCTGGGGCCGGGCGAGGCGGGCGTTGGGCTCGCGGCCTGGTGCTTTGACTGACGGACGAACCGCTCTCGCGCTTGGCCCTCCACAGGACATCTGCCCGGGCGGCCACCTCACGGGGTTGCTGAAGTCGGCGTCAGCTAACAACAAGTGGATGTCATCGGGGAGCTGTTCGAGGAAGGCCTGTTCGAACATCAGGCATGGCTTGTGTCCCTCAGCCAATGCCAGCATCTCATTCATTAGGGCGGATGGGGATCTGTCCCCCAGGCCATCCAGATGAAGCAGGCGGGCGGCACGCTCACGACGGGAGAGGCCGAAGGTTCGGATCAAAAGGTCTTTGAAAGCTGGGTACTTATCTTCCTCCGGAGGCGACTGGATGAAGTCTCCAACCTGGGCGGCTGTCTCCTGGTCCAGAGAGCTAACCACATGGTAGTACTTCGTGGAGTCGGAGGTGATCTGCCGAAGGTGGAATTGCGCTTCGGTCTGGTCAAACCAGACGCTGGGCTGAAGTGTCCAAAAGGTCGGCAGCTTGAGGGCCACTGCGTTGGCTGCTGCGCTGTCATCCATTTCGCGGGTCCAAAAGCCGTTTGGACCGTCAGGGTCACCAATGTAGCGGTTGCTACCGCAGAATAAAACAAGACTCTACTTGGAGGATTGCCAAACAGAACTGGTTTATTTTCCCACCTTGCGCGGGCCCTTTAAGGGAGAATGTTCCCGCCCAAAACAACCGGCAATGACGTAAGTCCTACGTCATCAGGACTTTCCCGCGTGCGGGTTCTCCCCGTCGCTCGGAAAGACGAGGCCCGCTGCCATCTTGGGCCTCGTCGCTCCGACGCCGCGCGACCCGACTGCTGAGCCGGTTTGCCCGACTAGACGGTGAGTCGCCACAAGTCAGTGTTTCAGGTCAACACCAGATGAGTCTAGATGAATGCACTTGACCTGAAATGGCGAAAGTTCATTTCTCTCCATAGATGCTGCCTGACCCACTGAGTTTCTCCAGCATTTTGTGTGGTGCTCCCAAATTCCAGCATCTGCAGTCTCTTGTGTCTCCAGTCTACTGTTAGCTAAAGTTACACTTGGAAGTGAGAACAAATTATTGACCTCCTTAAGTGATTGCTTTTGTTATCATTAATGGAGTAGAAGTATTGGGTATGTGGTCATTATTGAAAAGAAGTGACTTGGAATGCCTTGCAATGATGTGTGCTGGCCCCTCAACTGGTCACTAGTATTCATTAATTACTCGGATAACACAGAGAGACCTATATAACTAAACCTGACAATATCACAAAGATTTGTGGTACAGCAAATAATTTAGATAGGAAGATTAAATTATAATGAGATATCGCTACATTTAAGTGATTTTTGCCTAATTTACACCAAATGAGAATAGATATAAATATTATTTAAAATGAAAAGGTGAAACAGTGACGATTGAAAGAGATTTACTTAAACTTTAATGTACACAGATCAATAAATGTTGTAGAGAAGTTCAAAATAATATCAGAAGAGGTTAATGGGATGTTAGACTTTCTAAATTAAGGGTAAGAATATAAGGAAGGAAGCTCTACCAAAGCTAAACAAAACTCCGATTAGGCTAAGATATCTTTATGTAGTTTCCAGCACTGCACATTCGAAAGAATATAATCGTAAAATTATGCAGCATGGAAAGGCCATTTGGCCCAACTTGTCCATGCCGACCAGCAGGCACCCTTCTGTATTACCACATCACATAGCACTCAGTGCATAAGCCATTCAGGTGTTCATCTCGACGCTTCTTAAATATTGTAAACGACACAGCTTCAACCACTCTCTCAGGTGGTGCATTCCAGGTACTTGCCACACCCTGGGTGAAGAAGGTCCCCCTCATATCCCCTGTGAATCTCTTCCCTCTTAACCTATGTCCTCCAGTTTTATCTACCTCTGATAAGGGGAAAGATTTCCTGCAGTCTACCCCGTCTGTACCCTTAATGATTTTGTATACCTCAATCATGTCCCCTGTTAACCACCTCCAGTGAGAAAAGACCTAGCTTCTCCTCACTAATGCTCTAACACAGGTAGGCAATGTAGTTAAGAAGGCATTTGGGATACTGACTTCCATTAATCGGGGCATTATCATATCCTTCCTGTACCTTGGCGACCAGAACTAAACGCAGTGCTCCAGCAGAAGTCTGACCAAGGTTTTATAAAGTTGGAGCATAGCCTCCTACTTCTACATCCAGTGCTTTGACGAATGAAGGCCAATAACTCATATGCCTTTCTAACTACATTGTCTATCTGTGTTGCCATCTTCATATACTGTCCTCTGATGGAATGCAATACAGAATCATTAGAGTGCTACCAGGACTCAAACAGTTAGATTTAGTGCAGATATTATATAAATGTCTTGCATTCCATGGAGTATAAAACTTCAAGGAATACTTTGAAAGGAACGGATATGATAGAAACTTTTTCTGCTTGTGGAGGAGTGTAAGATAAAAGATATAACCTTAAAGGTAGGGCGTTGATTACTCAGCAGAGAAGTTAGGAAATTTTTCTTTGTACAAAAATTGTGCAAGTGTGGCACACTCAATTAACAATTTTAAATCTGAAATCCACCAACTAGTATCAGGAGAACTCTTCGGAGAAACAAACCCTCAATTCTGGGCTTGGAGTCTTTTAAGAACACATTTGGCAATTGTTTAATTCTCTTCAATATTTTAGGAAAAGTGGTAAAGGATCATTACAAATCAGTAAGCAGCTGAATTAACAACACCCAATTGTAATGACATGAGCACAGAAACTGTCTTTGTTAATGACTATATTTAAGTCAGGTTTAACCAATATTCTTGCATGGCTCCCTTTCCTCAAGGCCCATGTTACTGACTTG
This sequence comes from Pristis pectinata, assembly GCF_009764475.1. Classification (NCBI taxonomy): domain Eukaryota; kingdom Metazoa; phylum Chordata; class Chondrichthyes; order Rhinopristiformes; family Pristidae; genus Pristis; species Pristis pectinata. The sequence goes on from NC_067430.1 coordinate 16,993,633, forward strand.
TCTAGAAATGTAATTATATAATAGTGTTTGTTTTTTCACAATTATGTAATCGATTTTCTTTTATTTTGGTGTGAAATATGATTATGATAGTTTTTGGGTCATTTAGCGTCATTCCAGAAATTTGATCAGGTACTTCTTAGAGTGACTTACCTATGTGTTTCAATGTAATTTCTGTGTTGCAGTGCACAGATGACATCATTTCTCAAGCAGCATTCTTTTTACATTAACTTGGACCACATTGAACAATCTGGTCTTCCCAGTAGAATGTTGGACTGGAAATCCTATTAATTAACTTCCTGATGTACTTTGCATTCTTTGGACCATTTGCCCTCCTCCTGATCTTCTAACTGCCACAAAATCTAACTGATCATGTAATTTCCACCCCCAAATCATCAATACATTAGGTTCTGATGTTTCCCATTCCCATTCTCCAACCAGTGAACAGAGACCTCTATTGTTTCCTTACCCCTTGACTATTCTTCACAGGGCTTTAAATTTTCCCCTTCTCCAATCCATCTACAACAGGGCTCTGATATTGCTCCCTACCACTCCAACCGTCCGTGATCAGGCTCCAATGCCCCTTTCCCTTACCCAAATATCACAATTCTCTGACGCCTCATTCTGGTTTCAGTAAAGAAAATGTGCAATGGTGTTCAGTTGTTCCTGAGGCTTTGAACATAAGATGTAATTAAAATTTGCAGCATTAGACAAATGATCAAATGGTCATTGGTTCCCTGCTGCAATCCAAATCTAGCACACTACATTTTCTAGGCTGAAATCTGTACTGATGTTAGTTCATTCCTCCCACACTCCCAGACTCGATGCTTCTTTTAAGAAATTAACTTTTACCTTCTTTAATGAGAATAGCCCAGATTTACCAGTGTCATTGATCCAAACATAAATGGATGTCAAAATAAATTATTAGAATTTCTCTTCAATTATTATTTAAAGTGTTGGAACCTATTTGTTTGACCCTGTTATTTTTCAGGATGTGTATTGATTTATTGTTGTATTTGTCTAGGCCTGACCCTGTGCAATAAATAATAGTGCTCAAATATGGGGAACTAATATGTACAATTTGATCTAGCGTTTATTTGGCAGATTACAAACTCAAGTAGGTTTGCAATTCTGTTGTAAACAGTTGACATAGTTTTACTGATTGCTTATTTATCATGGCACAAAAGAAGGCCATTCAGCCCATCGTGGCTCCTATCACTGCACTCTGATCAGTCTCATTCCCCTCTCCTTATTTCCTTGTACCCTACATGTCCATCAACTCTCTTATAGTTCTTTTGCCACTAAATTACACTTAAGGGCTAATTTGCAGCAACAAAATAACTTACTAGCATGTCTTTGGAATGTGGGGGGAAACTGGAGCTCCCAGTGGAAAGCCACATGGTCACAGAGAGAAGGTGCAGGCTCCACACACACAGCACCCAAGGTCAGGAACGAATCTGGGTCCCTGGAGGTGTGAGGCAGCAGCACTAACTGATCTGCCGTCTTGCCATTCTTTGTGTTTTTGTTAGATTTAATTTTATGCTGTCAAAACTGAGATTGCAAAGATCTAATTAATGTAAGTTCGAATTGCTACACTTATGAATTTCAGGATGAGTCACAGATGGCAAATTGGAGTTTATGCTTTAAAGATAATGGCCACTTTTTTTTGTTTAATTGTCATGTCTTAATTTCAAGCAATACACGAGGGATTGGAATAGTACTAATGTGGCGATATGATTTTATAATTATATTCAGCATTTGCTCCTATTAAGTAGTTACAAGGGTGTAATGTGACACAGTTTTCTTTCAGACCCAATTTGTTTCACTTATTATCTACCGGCGCTCTTACTATACTGAACTATTATGAAACACTTGTTAGGCCCCAGCTGGAATGTTTTGTCAAATTCTGAGTACCACACATTAGAATGAGTACCAGGGCCTTAATGAGGGTGCAGATAAGATTTGTAAGAATGATACTAGGGATGAAAGATTTCAATTACTTTCTCCTGAAAACTTAGGAATAGAAATAATATAAGTGTTCAAACTCATGAAAGACTTTGATAGAGTAAATGTGGAGAAACTGTTTCCAATAGTAGAAGGGTGGACAACCACAGACAAAACACAATTGGCAAAAGAACCAGAGATGACAAGAAAATGATCTGAAATAATAAAGCTACCTGAAAGAATGGTGGAAGTAGATTCAATAATGACTTCTGATTGGAATTGGATAAGTAATCAAAGTGGAAAAATTTGCAGGAGTTTGGAGAAAGTTCAGAGGATTGAGGCTAATTGGTTAGATTTCTGTAAATGCTGATAGAAGAATGATGGACCAAATGGTCTCCCTTTTGGGACTGCTTTCCCTGATTCTTAGAGCATAACAGTTTAGAAGTAAAACAAAACACTCAGCAGGCCAGGCAGCATCTGTAAAGAGAAAGTCATAGCCTTGAAACAACACTTTTGTTTCCCACTTCAACAGGTGCTGCCTGACCTGCCGCGTATTTACAGCCTTTTATGTTTGTGTTTTAGATTTTCAGGATCTACAGTATTTTGCTTTGGAATAAACTATAATTCAGCAGAATGGGTGCCGACAAAGGCTTAAATGTAACATTAGCAAGGTACTGAGTTCCCTTTTGTATCTATTAAATATCTGCAGTTCTCCAGATCTACTCAAATGTTTAAAATCAAAGTAAGCTACAGATACTGGAAATCTAAAATAAAAACAAAAAGTGCTGGAAATACTCATCAGGGGTGAAATGGTTGCCACAAGAGGACACAGGTTTAAGGTGCTAGGGAGTAGGTACAGAGGAGATGTCAGGGGTAAGTTTTTTACTCAGAGAGTGGTGAGTGCGTGGAATGGACTGCCGGCAACGGTGGTGGGGGCGGATACGATAGGGTCTTTTAAGAGACTTTTGGATAGGTACATGGAACTTAGAAAAATAGAGGGCTATGGGTAAGAGGGCTATTAATTTCTAAGGTAGGGACATGTTCGGCACAACTTTGTGGGCCGAAGGCCCTGAATTGTGCTGTAGGTTTTCTATGTTTCTATGTCAGGCTGCATCTGCGGAAAGAGAAACAGAGTTAATGTTTCAGGTTGAAGACCATGCTTCAGAACTGGGAAGGGAAAAAAAGAAGTTTGTTAAGCTGCAGGGAGAGCAGGGAAGGGGGGGATGTCTCTGATAGGGTAAAACCAGCATGACCATGGGGATAAACTGTAAACCAGGTTATCTGGGCTGTGAGTGGGGATGTAGAGCATGAGAACATAGGCAAAAGAATCTGAACTGTGAAGGTGAAGCAGGATGACGTGCCCGGCAGGTCAGGCTGGGCATGTCCTCCACTTCCTGAGAGAAAAGAAAATAAGGGGGGAGAAAACAAGCTGAACCAATATCACAGGTGGACAACTGATACAGACAGAGAAATCAAGTTACCTAAATTTGTAGAATTCAATATTGACTCTAGAAGGCTGCAACGTGCTCGGATGGAAGAGGAAGTGCTCTTCTTCATACTTGTGTTGGACCTCAGTGTACCAGTACAGGAGGGCACAGACCAATAGTTTAGACTGGGAGTGGGATGGAATATTAAAGAGGTAGGCAATAGGAAGCTCAGACTGAATGCAGGTGTTCCGCAAAGCGATTGCCCAACCTATGTTTGGTTTCTCCAAAGTAGAGGAGACCACATTGTGAACACTGAATGAGTTAGTGTCAGAGGTGTGGTCATTAATTATGAGCAGTGCAAGTTAAAAACTACTTGAAGATTGTATGCTGTTTGCTATTGGGAGGTAAAAGGAATAGTAATATTGCCTGATGCTTAGAAAACTCTTCGTACAAATTGAATTGGGAAAAAATTACTTTCAATGTACAGAAGCACTTAAAATTTCAGTTGGCAAGTAACAGCTATATATTACCAAGCCAAAATCACACACAGCAAGATGACCCTTTTGAGTTTATAGCTTTTGAGAGCAAGTTGTAGACAAGTCATGGATATGAAGCATTTGGGTGAGCACCATTTGAAAGATGATTTAGTCAGTATCTCATTTCCATCTCAGTTGGAGTTGGTTAAGTGTTGCTGTTAAGTGAAGCATTTGCAGCAACTGCTGTTAGTCTGTGTCTGCTTCCCGCTGTAACAACACAGGGTCAGTGGGATGTCTCTTGTACTTCTGCGTTTCTATGGAGATGAGTACAGATGGGGCTCAGCGGGTTAGGAGTAGCCTGATGTAGAATAAATCTCTCTGATTGTGATATATCTGCATGCTTAAGGAGGGTGTAATGGAAATAGCAGAAAATTTTGACTACAATGAAATCTTACAGTCTGCGCAGTTAGACTAGAATTTGTTTGGGACTTAGTTCACTTTATATTGGGGGAGAAGATTTATGATTATATTTTGAAAAATCATTTAAATCAATTTGAAAGAAGCAAATGGTTTAAATGAAAGTTGAATTCTTTTTCTATGTTTTACCAACCAAACACTGGAACTGTTTAAACATTTGATGTTTGTAAAATCATGAGGAATTTTAAGATGCACCCATATGATTCCGACAAAATGTGTGTATAAACAAGCTGTGAATGTCAAATGAAACATTTTCATTGGTAAATCTGAGTTGCATGCTGAAATGGATGCATTTCGGCTTGTACCTCCCAAGCGTTTTTGTAGAGATGGCAAAGGGGGAGAAAACGTTCATTATTAAGCACTTTTCACAATAGGCACTGTTGCAATGAATCAAAGAAATATCTATTGTGCAGGAAACCTGCAAAAGCAAATTACTGGAGATGCTGGAAACCTGCATGAAAACAGAAAATGCTGGTGTTACTTGGCAGGTCAGGCAGTTTCTGTGCAGAGAGGAACAGAATTAACAATTTAGTCAATGGCCAAGCTCTGAAGAGTAACCATAGACCTGAAAAGTCCACTCTATTTCTGTCTTCATCAATGCTTCTTGACCTGCTGAGGTTTTATGTTGATTGGTCATAAACCAGCTTGACAATGATCAAGTTTGTTGGATGTTCTGTCTTGTAAAAACCTGGCCTTTAGTGGTTCAGTCTGGCTCCCATGGTCCAGTTGAGCGGAAATATCAGGGTCCCCAGAAAGTGGTGAGGCAAGAGACAATCTGAACCCCACGAAGAGTTAGCACCTTCATAAGAAGAAGGAAGAAAATTGGGTTCAGCAGGCAAGAAAAAGAGATTCTGTTTAATCTAAAGATTTGATTGAAGATTCATGGCAAAGCTGGGATACATTGTTCACCTTAGGCATGGAGCTGTGTGTATGTGGAAATGACTTTAACATTTCTTTCCTTTAGCCACTTCAAACCATATCATGAAAGGCTCCTATCACACTGCCTCTATGCTTGGCACAACTCTACACAACAGCGCTATGCTTTAGCTGTATCGTTGCAGGAACGCCAGCTGTTGAGGAAGGGGCTGCGTGCATTGCGTTGGGCTGTACAGTTCACTCAAATGCAGAAGGAATTTCTGGAGAGAAGGCAATACAGACGAGTCTTGGCTCATTGCTTTAACCAAGTGAGTGTAGCAATCAATTGAGTCATACAAAGTTAATAGTAGGAATGTGGGCAGGCCCTCACAGGCATTGTATGGTTAACTCTAAATTATTTAGTTTGCAGGTCATGCTGCTCCCATAGCCTCTCCCTTCCATAAGGTCTCTAAGTGCAGATGAGTGAGATGCTGGTTTTTGGATGGAGATTCTGATTTTTGCTCCCACTTTGTCATTCCATGTATAGATCATCCTCTCTGGCTTGTACACACTTGCTTCCAACAAAACTGCTGAAGTTCTAGAAAATGAATGGAGTTTGTTGTAATACATTTGGGTGATATAAATGCATTCTGTAAAATCACATGAATTAGCTGCATTGTAATAAGATGCCCGTAACTCTCAGACCAGCAGACAGACTCCCAAAACCTCATGAACAATCTGCACCTTAGCTTTGCTAGTCACATGTGCAGTCATGAAGGTTATGTGTAGGATTTTGAGGTATCAATATAAAGTAGGACCTTCAATTGTGGGATGATGTGGGTTTGTGGGGGGAGAGCTGGTTGGTCATGGAGGGAGCAGTGCAGTTTTGATGTTAATACTTAAGTTTGATGGTGAGAAAAAGTGAAGAACAATCATCTACAAGCATTATGTCAGATTTTATCTAAGCAGTTAGTAAAAAATTTATTATTCCCTATACAAGGATCACATTACTTAAATACATACAGTTTTACTGCCATTTGCTTGTTTACCTGTATTTATTAAATGTGTTTGGCAGTTAAAACCTTTGTGATTTTATTCTGCCAGACCCACAAGGTAGGGATAACTCGTAAACAGGGATTAAAACCTAAAGCAGAGATCATAGAGACATACAGTGACCATCAAGTACCCATTTATACTAATCACATTTACTAGCATTATAACCTTCTATGCCTGGTGATTCACATGCTCATCTAGATTAACTTTTCAAATGTTCTGAGAATACCTGCCTCCATCACCCCTCAGTCATCTATGCAGTATTTTCTGGCCATCCCTGTAGCAGCTGCATATTTACCTGGTTATCTGAGGAAGTGAAAACAGTTTCTAGGATAGAGAATTAGTTCTTGCTCTTGAGTGCAACTTGAAGCACAAAAGCTTAAAAAAATCTGAAACTAATAAAACAAAAAGGTAAAGAAACCACAAAATGTTTTAAATGGAGATTTATTTTTCTTTGCTTCACATGTGAAATAAAGTCTATAAGGTATATTCCTTCTTTCAAGAAATTTTATTGTGATTATCTTTTTATCCTCTCTCCCTTGCACAGTGGAGAGATGCAGCAAATGCTAGCCAATGCCACCTGATGGCCAAATCTTCAAATGCAGTCGGGAAATCCTGTTCTGTTCACCTGAGGACCTCGGCCACACTGCAGCAGCTACTTGGGACTAAAATTTACGGACTCTGGCAGAAACAACACAAGCATTTACAACATGAGGATGTACAGTGCCTCAGTTTGGCTAGTCTTCATGGCAAGTAAGAGTGAACATTGGCATCACAGCAGTTTAATGGTCAGTTTATTCTTAGAGCTGCTGCAATGACCTTCTGCTGCACCTGGCACCTTCTTGTCCGTGGAGCTCAGTACCACATCAGACAGAGCGTGCACACACACAGCGATTGCGAAATTCTCTTTTGTCACCTGAGATGTATTTTGCATTTGGGCCATTGCAGCTAGTGTGAAATCTTCTAACTGCAAGATTTTCCAGTTACAAACTTGGCTGAAGTTTATATATATATATGGTGTAAAGAGATGATGTAGGTTTGAAGCTGAAGTGTGAATGTAGCCAGAGGAAATGAATTATGTATATAGAATAGAGTAGAGCCAGCTGGTGCTGCTTGATAGAAGATAGGCCTTCTCCCTCACAGGGTGTAGCTGTGGCAATAATCAATTCTGAGCCGATGATAAACTGCTTTAAAGTGGGACCCCCGACAGGGATCTGAGTTCTTTGCCTGAAAATGCAATCACATTATGTTGTTTTTTTTTATTAGTGTTAAGCAACCAAATATCTTTATTCTGGGATGAAGTGCAATAACAGCCACTTCCAGGATGTTTTGTGTTACTTTAAAATTTGCATCACTTTAAAATTTCTGACGAGCCACCCTTGTGCACTTGATGCGATTTCTATATCAGTTTTGCAAGGAATAACGTTGTTCACTGACTGCTTTTAGACCTTTGCAGATGAATTTGGCCAAAGACTGACCATCGTTACACACTCCAGTGACAACTTGCTCTTCACACTGCAATGTTGGATTGGGATCACTGTATTTACCTTTCATCCTTTTGACCCGAGCCCCCTTCCGCCACCAGCCCATCATTTTCTGAGGTTGATCCTACTCCCTTGAGACAAAGACCTTAATCTTTGCCTTGGACCTGACCACCTGAGGCCCCTCTGATCCACCAAAACCCAACTCCCACCCTTGACATCCCTCCCCCTCATCTATCTGACTGTCTAATCCCCTGAGGCTTCCAATGGAGATATCCAAAACTTCCCAGTATCTCCTCCTCCAACCACTGCATGGGTTTTGAATGGGCCTAAGGTACCTAGCTCTCCCTCCACCCTGACCTCCTGAACCTGATGTCAATCCTGACTCCAGGGTGGCACATTATCAAGAACAAAAAGGTTTTATGCCTCATGGTTGTGCCCAAAGACCTTTGGTTTGCTTAAAATTGCTTACCTTGAACATATGAGCTTGTGGGCTAGATGCAGCTCTGTTGAAGCCTTTGGACTGTGCTGTTCCACTAACCCAGTTTTTTCTTGAAAGTACTTAACGGTACTTGTGTAGGTTGTGGCATATTGTGTGACTGTACATTTTAACAGTGAGTGCTGCGTGAATCTGACATTGAGGTCTTCAAAGGTGCAGAGAAAGGAGCTGCTTTGTAGGCAGGTACAACAGTCATGGGCAAAGGGAACAGACTAGGAGCATTCTGCAGTGTAGACTGGGACAGGTTCTGATTCATTGAGAGAGCACAATAAATGCTCCTTCATTTAAGTATGACATATATAATGAATGAAGAGCATCTCCCACCTTTTAAAACATATCCCACACACAAATAAGAATTGTATCCCGATGATTTTGATTCATTGTGAGAATATACCATTCACAGCAGCTGTTGCTTTCTAATGAATAGCTGTTTTCAGATGTCTGATGTTTTCTTGGTCTGACTGGTTGTTGGCCCAACTGAAGAGTCTCCTGAATGTATGCTATTCAGAAATGGGGGCAGAGAATAAAGGAAGAAGTAATTGAAGAAGAAGTGATGCCACAGGAAAGTGTCAGGTACCAATATCTTAACACTGGAATCGGCGCACGAGACTATGTGATCATCAACTCTCACAAAATGTGATCTGGTTGATACTTGCATTATCCCAATTCATCTGTGTACCACTTGCAATACTCCAGTTGATCTATATGGATCAAATCCTCAGCAGCTCAGGCAACGATGGGTTCAATTGACAGTGCTGTACTCATCACATTTACTACATTCAGTGATGCTGGTATGTTGCTTGTGGTTGGCCAGAATGAACACCCTTCACACTTCCACACTCATCACCCCCACCTTCCAAGCAAATACTGAAAGGCATTAATTGTTGCCTGGATGTGTGACCAGATTTGATGAGTCACATGCTGCTTCTGCACCTTTGAGACTCTGATTTCCAAAGACCTGGAATTACCCTTTGAATAACCAAAGGACCTGGACTTTGGTCATGGAATGAAGACATACAATTAAGCAACGCCCAACAGTAGTCTCCTATATTAAATGAACAAGTCTGCTGTACACCTCATTTTAACAGCCAGAAGGAAAAGCAGTGAATATTGTCCACTTGAGGTAGAAGCTTAAGTTGCATGGCATTTCTGTTGGTATTTGGAAAAATAAGTTATTTCACACTTTATATAAGCCTTTTACTGATAAGATTTCAGGACATGAATATCTTACTCTGAGTTTAAGGTAATTTTATTCTTCATTCCATGTTCATTTCTGGTTTTCTGCCTCATTGATCCTATCCACCATCTGTTTCAAAAAGCTGGGTTTTCATTTAGTTTGGATCAGTTTGTTTCATTAGTTACCCAAACTCTAGAGATCCAAACCTCATTCTTTTCCCAATACAAACATTTGCAGCTGCATTTTAACAATTATGCTGCAGAACCTAACCTTCCAGCAAACTTTTTATTTGTATCAGAGGCAAAGTACAAGGAGAATAGGGAAAAAATAATCAAAATGTTTTTATTCGAATTATCAGCCGTGTTCAAATTTATTGGAGTGATTTTTGGCCTTTTCCAGAGGAAACCAGAGATAGCACCCAAAAAGTACTTGTATGACCCAGTAAAGCCATTGATTACCACAGACATGGTAGCTGCCACATGCTGTGATGTTAAGAGGTTGAATGTTTGTCCCTTGGCCCAGGATCATAACTTGCTGGTTATAAAGAGTGAGTGATTCCTGGGATGTCAGCTTGAAGTCATAATTTATCAGTATTCTCCTTCTCCTCTTTGCAGAAAGGCATCTATGTATTTGCTTCAGGCTGTACACATTGAGACTGAGAGAGCTATCACTAAGTACAGATGGCAAGTAGGACAGGTGCGCACAATCAGGTGAGATTAGTATCCTTAGGATATGTGATGATTCATTATGAGGGTGCAGTTTTTTCTCACCGCTAGCCACTGATGGATAGCTTTATGTAAGACTCTTAAAGCTACTCTTGAGCCCTACAAATTGAAACTTACAGCATGTAAAACAAAGTTATGCCTTCTGGTGGGGAAGAGGCAGCTGTGTACAATGCTTAATGCCTGGCATCTTCACAGCAAGAACCACAAGTAATTTGTGCACTGCTTGTTGGAGACTGCTGTAGACAGCTGCAACTAAGTATTTGAACTTAGAAAGGGAGAGCCAAACAAGAGTGAAATGATTCGCATTCATTTTTGTATTTACATAATTCCTAGTTTTTATCTTTTGTGTATATTACCCTCCACTTCCCTCCTCTTTCCCCACAGTCCTGCATATTTTACTTATTCAGATATTTATCTGAATCCCGTTTGAAAGTTATTATTGATTCTGCTTTGATCTCATTTGTAGATAGTGCATCCCAAATCAAGACAACTTACTGTGTAATACTTTTCATCTTGTTTTCTCTGAATCTTCTGTGGTCAATTAAAATCTGAATATTCCTGCCAGTGGAAACTTGTTCCTCCTTACTTACAGTATAAACACCTTTGTACCATCCAGGACAGAAGTTTCCAATGCTGAGTTAACCCATATTAGCTAGATGACATTAGGAGTCCTACAACTGGCCACCGCTGCTCTTGTTGATTGCCTGTGGAATGACCACTTGTGTGGACATCTGGTGTAGAACAGGATTAGGCATGTTTGGTCCTTCGATACTCATTTTGGGCTTGCATGAAGAAGAGTATCTAAGGATCTGTCAGAAGAGAACCACCACAGAAGGAATCAAACTTGGTGTTTCCAGGAGAGGTAGGAAGGTTAAACTAAGAAGGAAAAGACTCTGAACCTTCTTTGAACATTGTCCCATGCAGCAAAAATGCTGAACTGAGAGCTTGAAGAGTCCTGGAGATGGAGCTGTCAGCATGTGGTGATTCCTTTTGCTGTGTGTAATTGGCCCTCACTGTGAACTGTGGTGCACAGTTTGGGGAAAGGCTGTCAATGTTTACATCAATTATCCAAGGATTATGCAAACTTGCACTGCAGCATTAAAGTGCTAAATAATTTTTCATCATCATGCACTGTTGGATAGACTGTTTGTGTATCTCCACAGCTCTGACCTATGCTTTATGTGTTTCTCTCTGTAGGGATTGCTTTGAGGCACAGACATGGTTTCTTGCACACGATGTTGCCTCTCAACACATCTTAGTCAGGAATCATGCTGAGAATTTGGAGAGTTGCTTCCTACATTGGCGCACACTATTACATGTAAAACGTGGAAAAAAAGTGGCTGTGCTGCACCTATTTCAAATGTGCCATGCACAGGTGCAGCAACAAACTACAGGTTTGAGCAGAAAAGGAATTCATACTCTATATATCAAATGTATAGACTTGTTCAGTAAATTTCAATTAGCATTTAAGAGAAAAGTTGCAAAGACCTGTATTGTTATAATGTCTTTTACTTCCCAAAGCACTTTACAGTTATTAAACTGTTTTGGAAATTTCCTTATGATTATAATATAGGAAAACTGGTAGCCAATTTGCATACAGTAAAATCCCACAAACATGAATGTGTTAAGGACCAGGTAATCTAATTTAGTGATGTTGGTTGAGTGGCATGTATTGGCAAGTCTCTTTCTTACTTTATAAGTAGTGCCGTGTACCTGGTCACCATAGTGAGTGAATAACCCTCTCCGACAGCACAGCACACTCTAGGTATTGTACAATGGTCTGGATTATGTGCTCAAATCTCTGAAATTCCTCGTTTCCTTGAACAAACTGTACAAATTATTTTTTTCGCTAGGTTTGTTGTTTTAAATTGTTGAAGGTATACTGATACGATTGTAATCTCGCAAACTGATCGATGGAAGAAGAAAGCTTTGAGGAACAGGAACAGGCGAACAAGCTTGCTACTTTTTGAAGAATCTAGACAATGTAGCCTTCTCCTCGCCTTTTGTCCTTGCATTTCTGTCTTGGAGAGTAATGATTTCAAAGAAGGCCAACTTGTCACTACTAACCTGAAATATAATTGCCTTATGTCTACAGGACACCAGATTTGTTAAGAGAGTGGGATATAGTCAGTCCTGAAAAAGACTACAAGTAAATTTGTGTGTATGCCAAACTAACTTTGCAGTAGATTATTGTGAGATTAGTAGAAAGAATGAGGCTGTGCATTATTTGGAAAATAATTAAGAGGAGCCTAGATGACCGAAAATGTCAATGGACGTGGATACGCAGGTTAACAGGACTATTAAAGTGCAAATCCAGTACTAGAAATAATTTCCTGAATAGAAATAATAAGCACAGAAAATTTGTAAACTTGTTTGACCTTGTTTAGACCATGTTTACAGTAATGTGACTACTCCTGGTCCCCATCCTATTAAATATAGAGGAAAGGTTAAAAAGGTTCAGACTCTTCTCTACAGGTGACTTGATAACTATCATTTTAGACTATGTAATGGTTTGATAAAGTGGATTAAAATGATGGTCCACTTGTAGGAGAATGCAAAAGTAGGGGGTCATTGATATAAGTTGGTTACTAGTAATTAAGGAATTCAGGGGAAACTACTATATCTGATGTGATTGTGATGTAGAACTTAACAACATAGGGTTCAATTGTGAGACAAGGCATGGATGAATTTAAGGGTGTTTGTTGAGTAAATGAGGGAGAAAGAAATGGAGTTTAGTGAAGAGTGAAACACCAAAAAAATCACTTGGGCTGAATTACCTGTTGCTGTGGTGTAAGTCCTATATAATTCAGCTGGATCTTGAGTGTATTCAGAATGGATGCCTTTCTGCCAAACCTATGTGTTATAATCATAGTTGGTCTTAATCAACATTATTGTCCCAGCAAACCTTTCTAGCTGCATCCATTCCAGGATCTGTGCTCTGTTGTTGGAACTGCAGTGAATCTGATGGATAATTGGAAATTAAATATAAATTGATGAGTCTGACTGCCTTTCCAACGTGTCTAGCTTACAGGTACCCTCTACTAATTTTTGCCAGGTACTGCAGTGGTTCATCAGAGCCCTTATTTTTGAAGAGGTCATTATTAATGAATTAGTTCTGTACACGAGGCCTTCTGATAGATGGCTCACTGCACTGGGGAAGAAACTACACTCCTTGCAGTGAAATTCAGAGGGAGGTTCCCCTTCCTTTACCTGTTGTTCCCTGTATCAGCTCTTCCCTCCTTTACCATTCCTCCCTCTCCCTCACTAGAAAAGAAGTGACCTCACACAATTGTAAATTCAATACTTTCATTATTTAAGTCACCCTGGTCTGCTTTCTATATTTCTCTGTTTAGCTCTTTGTTGTCAGGCTAATGGGAAAGATAATGACTGCAACAAAAACACAAAATATGAAACCTCTGTTCAACTGGACGACGTCCGTGTAACTTATCAAGCACTACATTCACCAGCCAATGTTTGCTCTGAACAGACACTTCAGCCACAATTCCAGGACTGGAGAGAGGAGCTTCACAAACATCAGCTGGCTAGGTATGATTGGGTGTTGGAGACGAGGGTGTAGTGGTGGGTGTCAGGTGTGAGATTACTTTGGAGTACCTTAATCTGGATGGAGAAAAAACAGATGAGTTCAGGCACATAATCATGGCTGGGTTTAGGAGTTTAGACAAAGATTGAGATGGTTATCAGGAGTTTCTGAACATATTTTTGCACTAAATTGATGATTTTGTGTGCGGTGAGTTTTTCAGGATCCCAACAAGGAACCAAGTGCAGGATGCTCACAAGCCCTGTCCTAAAGAATTCTTCGAACCATGCCTGCAAGGATTTGGCAAACACCTGCCCCTGCAGGACGGCACAAGTGCACTGTGTAGAGAGGAGTCTGACTGCAGCTCACCTGAACAGGTAGATGGAGAATACATACATGAGACCCCCAATTGGTTGACAGGGCAATACTCCAAGGATCGCATATATAAAACTTACCACTCTCTATATGTTTGAAGATGTTGGTATTTTCATCAACAGTTTTTCTTTTCCAGTGGTTCAGAGATTAAAGGTGCAAGAGACACCTGAGTGTGCATTACGTCTGCCTTGCCCTTCCTGCCTTAGACATTCTTGCTTTTTTTCATGTTAGATGCTCTGCAGGCATGGTTGCTGGGCCTGGAGCATCAAAAAATAAATTGAAGATTTAAATACAGACCCTATGTTGGTTACAGGATCCTTTCATGATATTGGGCTGCCTATCGTTACACTCACTCACAAATTCATGACACCAGTTGGTAGGGCAGTTGCTTCAGCTTGGTATTTAAGGGACTCAGCTTCTGCACTCATCCCCTTTGGCTTTCCCTAAAGAATTTTCCTCTCAGACCAATCCCCTTGGTGTTTTTCTGCAATGTCTGTTTGCAATAGGGCTTTGCAGCGGTCAGTGATTTATCCAAATTGTCTGTGGGATTGATAGCGAGGAAGAAAGTTGTAGGCTCTGGGAAAATATCAATAGACTGACCAGGTGGGCACAAAAGTAACACATGCAGTTCAGTCAGCAGTAGTGTCAGGTAACACACACACTTGGATAGACTGTTTCCTTTGGGAGAAAAGAGATTAATGAAGGTACATAGAGTTATGAGAAATCAATAGCATGGATGCTATGATTCTGTTACTTCCATTTCTTTTTCTTGTGTGATTGCTTTAATTAGACTGATACAGTTTTAAATAATACCTACTCTTTGGAGCAAAGTCCGCTTAGGTTCTTACTTTCACCAGTTTGGAGATATTATCCTTCCTAACCTTGCTCTATCTTTGATTTTTCAGTTTTACATCCTGCCAGAGGGCCTTTAAGGTAAAATGTAAACTCAAATGTGATGAAGTTCAAACCTATTATTTGTGCCATTCATTTGTAGAGCATTGTGCAGTATGAAGCAAGACCAGCAAACAGACCTGACCTAGAGAGAGCAGGAAAATGGCTGCAGTGCAAATTGGAGAAGCGTGTGGTTGAAGAGCATCTGATGCTCTGGGCTGCACGGTTGCGGCAGGTGTGCCAGGTGGATCAGTTTCACAGACGCACCCTGCTGACACGGTACGTCTGTATTGGTATTGTTATTTCACCACCTGCCTGCTGCTTAATTATGTTTTTGTTGTTGTTGTATTTCCCTTCCAGGTACAGAAACAGGTTCAGTGTGGATTATGCTGAGGATGCAATAAAATCCGTGTGTAACTTTCTTCCTGCAGAGTATTTCTGAGTTGGAACAAGTGGAGGCAGACCCACCAGAGACATCGGGAATTGGTTGCTGGGTTTTCTTTTGGCCGGCAGTGTCGAGTTGTGCTGACTCTTTGGAAAATACGTTTATTACAAAAGCAGGAAGCTGACAGAAGATGCAGAAAGATGTTGCGTCAGAAAACTCAAAAGGCAATGTCCCATTGGCACCAATATACAGAGAGTGAGTGTCAGCACAGAAAGTTGCTGAGACGGGGCAGCTGTTTATATCAGGCAGATGATCCTTTAAAATCACCAGCAAAGTAAGGAAATCTTCTCATGTCTGATGTTAGATAGGGAGACCAGTTACACTATCACCCAGGTAGATTGGTTAGCACCTGCAGTGTTGCCTGAATATATCAATTGCTATCAGTAATATGAAAGTAGAGTGGTCACCTGGATATTACTGAACCATAAATATGTTGGAAATGTTGTTTAAACAGCCAGTAAATCCAGGCAGTGGGCCCACAACGGAAGTGGCCTTTGGTGAGATGTACAACATCAGTATAGTCCTTCCTTAATTTCTGGACCAAATTCTTGGTGTTCTTTGCATGTTCATTGTACTAACAAGTGATACTTGTAATCTTTTCAGTAAAAATAATTGCCAGTTCTCGTGATTTCTGTAAATTTTGCTGCCTCTTCTAGAGAGAAAGCAAGTCCAAGATCTCCAGGCTCGTTTCCTTTCTGTTTACACACTGAGAGTGAAGTTTTCAATTCTTCGCACCTGGAAGCAGAAAGCAGAGACACAGAGAAATGTGAAGATAATGGCAGACAGGCTGGTGCAGAGCAGGTCTGGCACAATTAGTGCTCTGAGTCAGTGTTGCTTGTGTAGAGTTAGTGATTCTTTGGGTTCAGTTCAGTTAGTTATCCTGGTGCTATTTAGGCACGAGACATAGATGAAGGCTGTTTGTTAAATGACCCCAATAAGAATACTGAGGTCCACCACTTGCCCAATGTATGGTATAATGGGAGCTGGGTTGACAGCGCCTCACATACTGTGGGAACTCTTTCAGTCCCTGTAAAAGCTAAAGCTATCTGGACTGACGCAGTGCTGAAATATCACTGCACTGCGCATTAGCAGCAGCTTATTGTTGGCCATTTACTGTAGCTTTCTGCATCCGAAACAACAGTAGATCACTAGGGAAACACCAGTAGATCGCTACAGTGCAGCATCTACAGCAAGGCTGTTGGATGCACGCAGTGGTCCTGTACAATAATGGGGAAGGGGCAGAGGAGCAGGCTGTAAAGTGATGAATTTGTGGCAATGTGCATGGAGCATCAGAGAGACCCAAGATGGGGAAAGACTTATTTGTTTCAGATTAAAGTTACGCTTTCCAGATGCATTTTGTTAAATGATCTTTGTGGACTGAGTTCATGCAGAAAATTCCAACATTCCACCTTTCTACTGTGTTGTAACTTGGTTCTGCTTAATGACAATAATTGTACATAGCAAAAACAAGTTTTACATATCCTGGAATTTAAAAGACCAAGGGGTGATTTAATTGAAGATTTTGAAATATGAAGTAAAAACTGATGATTAGATAGAAAGAAACTATTTCTGTTGGTGGAGAGTTTGAGACAAAGACACACAATCTACTAATTGGAGTCAGGCCTGTCATGAGTGAAGTTATGAAATATTTCTTTGTTCAGAGGGTAATAAAAATTTGAAACTCTCACAGATGGCAATGGGTGCAAGATCATTTGTTAATTGGATATTGATGTATTTAAAGGATACAAAGATAGCTATATGGAATTGGGTAGCATTTAATTTGGGGCTGAAATATCCATTTCTATTCTGTAATTCTTAGCACCCTTGTGAAATGTTGCTGATTCATTGTTTTCTTGGCACAGGTATATGCGGGCTTGGTACTCTGCCACACTTCAGAAAGAGAAGATGTGGCAGAAGCTGTGGACATTTCAAACCGTACGGAACCAACAGGTCCTGTTAGGGGCTTTTAGTCGATGGAGGTGTCACTTGGAGCTGCAGTGCTTCTCAGAGAATCACAGGAAACTTAGAATGGCACAGAGAGTCATCCAATGCTGGAGGCAGAGGACACTACTACACCAAGCTGTGAGACATCGAGAGACGGTCCTCACTCAAATAGTAGGTGAAATTAGATTTGTCCATCACAACCTTGTCTCTAATCCCTATTCCCAGCTTCTTCCTAATCCTCCTATTTCTGTTTAAATAATGATATTCCCTTCAAGCAGATGAAATAATTTTACATCCGTGGTCTCCCGAGCCACTTAACTTCCCCTGTACCTTTTGTGTGAAAACTATTTTTTCTGCTTTAGTTTAACCAATTTTTATTGATTTTTGCCCCCCTTGGAAAAACCCTTCCAATGTTATCCTACGTTATCAATGGTCATCATTATTTAAAAAACTTTTGGGTGTTTCTTTTCTTCCCAACGATCATCTAAGTGAATCAACACTAGATTTCATCCAAACCCAATACATCCTCCTCAAGTTTCAGCAAACATTTGAAGACATAATTCTGAATTTTTCTCCACTGCAGTGCATGGACAACTGGTGTAGCACTAGAGCATCCTCCCCTCCTTTCCAATCTCTTTCCACCCTTCTGTCTGCAGAACATACATCTTTTAAGCTGACTGATTAAAACAAATTAAAGTCAGCATCACCAGCAATGTTTACTGGTGAATCACGACCGAACTGCTGGTTAGGCATTACACAGAGGCTACAAGAGGGCAGCACTTGACAACAGGCATTAGAAAGCAATACTGGTAACTGGCCACGAGATGGCAGCACTACCTCACTGCCAAGAAAAGAACCAAGGAGGATTCAAGTTTTAATTCTTCAAGTAATGTTGGGAAAAGTATAATGTCTGTAGCTGCATTGAGTGGTTCCACAGAGTTACAAAGCCTCAGGTGCTTATACAGAACAAAGCTGTTTATTCAGGTATTCTATGCAACATATAAAACATCTGCCAGCAGTAGATATAACACAATGTTGACTGTAACATCACTGACATCAAACCAATAGTATCCCCACAAAGCCCCACACTGCTTTTTTTTAACGAGAAAAATATTCAATGGCATGTATGCTAGTTTAATCACGGTCTAAGTCCTGTGCGTCCTGGACACAGAATGTTGACCATTTTCCCTCTTTTTAGGCCCTTGGCACCTTCCTGGTGCTTCCTCAGGCTCAGTGATTATGTCAGCTTTGGATGTGGTCAAGCGATTTGTGGCTCATCTTGTCACTTTGCAGTGGATGGTCAGTATTTTGTGCAAGTAGAGGATTATCTTTGTGCATCTTCCTGAACTCACCATCCACTTTCACCTAATTCTATAAACTTTGATGACCTTGTCCAGGTCCAATCTGAGATGTGTTTAGCCAGGAAATCTCTATACATCATGATGCAGGGTTTTGACCTGGAACATAACCAATTCCTTTCCTTCCACGGATGCTGTTCAACCTGCTGAGTTCCTCCAGCAGATTGTTTGTTGCTCCAGATTCCAGCATCTGCAGTCTCTTGTGTCTCCAAATCTCTACACATATTCTGCTATCTATTTGAAGTCATCTCTTTCTCTCTCCTCTAATTCAACATCACCTGTCTTCTTTGGCCTCACTTCCTTCTGTCCATTTTCCTCTCTAAGTTTGACTGAATTGGGCTCAGCTGTGTCCTGAGCCTGTAGTTCATCAGCAGTCAAGGCCTACCTGGATGTGAAGTAGGGTGTTGTTCTGTCAACCTCCAGGAAGGCAGCTATTCAGTGCTGTATGGACCTCTGCTTCATTGATCCACCAGTTGCTTCTTCACAGCCTCCTAGGCTGTGTGAACTAGCCTCTGTACTTCACTGTTCAACGTAGGATGGCAAGACATGATGAAGCTGTGTTTTATTGTTTGTGGTTCTGAATTTCTGGAACTGACTCAAATAAAATTGTGGGCTATTGTTGGAGACTAGCTCTTCTGGTAAGTTATGTCTAGCTTGGTTCATCAGCTGTGTGTTGGTAGTGGTGCAGGTTTCACTAGCAAAACATCTTGCCACTTGGAGTGGCTATCTGCTAGGATGAGGAAGATTTCCCGTCTCATTTGTTTGTGATCTGTGTGAACTCGCTGGAACTGCCTCATAGGCCACTTCCATATCTCAACTGGCATTTTCAGAGCCTGAGCTTGTCAATTTTTGATGGGTCAATGTGCATTAACAAGGTCTTTGATCTTCTTGAGATCGCAAGTTGCATTTGGTGCCTGCCTTTCTACAATGGAAAGCTGCTTAGAAATTTAATAAACTGTTAATGAAATTGAGATGGTGACTCTATCTCCACAAGAAGAAGCTGATAGGGAAATGCACTGAAATTGTGTTAGTGATATTTGAAATTCCAGAATATATTCCTATCAACAACAGTCCTGGCTCTTAGTCATTTAATTAGCCATTAGAATTTAATGATTTATTGAATTTGAACTTTTGTTGTCATGCACACCATCATTTATTCATTCTCACACTTGTATACCAAGCCAGTGCAGCAACCCCCAGGCTGCAGACTTTATAATTTTTACCCTTCCGTATTGGCCCTTGCTAGTTCTGATTCTCAAACAGCAGGGCCTCTAGTGCCTCACTGTGCATACAGTACATTTTCCATGTGCCGTTTTAAGAATTGGACGCCAGCACGGTGTTAACCTTGGGGCCGTGCCAAGCAAATCTCTTTCCCCATATCCACGTAGTTATTTTCCAGCAGTATTTGGCTCTCGGGTGGCTGACATTTCCCTCCCAATCGAGGATGATTTTGGATGAGAACAAGGTCATGTTTTGCTGTGGTGTATTCCGTGGCTTCCTGACAAAGCTTGGGATTGGTCACATTTATTATGACACATGTAAGATTATCACAAGATCACAAGACAAGGGAGCAGAAGCAGGCCATTTGGCCCATCGAGTCTGATCCAAGGAAAAGGGAAAAAAAGAAATGAGCAATGGGGGGGGGGGGGGGGAGAGAGAGAAAAAAACCTATTCTAATCCCAATTTCCGGCCTTATCCCCATATCCCTTGATACCCTGACTATTTAGATATCTATCTATCTCCTCCTTGAACGCCCCCACTGATCTGGCCTCCACTGCTGTACGTGGCAAGGAGTTCCACAAATTCACCACCCTCTGGCTAAAGAAATTTCTCCTCATCTCTGTTTTGAAACTGTTCCCTCTAATTCTAAGATTGTGCCCTCTGGTCCTGGACTCACCCACCAAGGGAAACAGCCTAGCCATATCTACTCTGTCCTTTCCTATCAACATTTTAAATGTCGCTATGAGGTCCCCTCTCATTCTTCTGTACTCCAGTGAGTACAGTCCAAGAGCCGACAAACGCTCATCATACGTAAGCCCTTTCATTCCTGTAATCATCCTCGTAAATCTCCTCTGAACCCTCTCCAACGTCTGCACATCCTTCCTAAGATGTGGAGCCCAAAACTGTGCACAGTATTCCAAATGAGGCCTCACTAGTGCCCCGTAGAGCCTCATCAACAATTCCTTACTTTTATACACTATACCTCTCGAAATGAATGCCAACATAGCATTCACTTTCTTTACCACCGATCCGACCTGGTGGTTAACCTTTAAGGTATCCTGCACGAGTACCCCCAAGTCCCTTTGTACTTCCGTACTTTGAATTTTCTCTCCTTCTAGATAATAATCTGCCCGCTTATTTCTGCTTCCAAAGTGTACAACTGCACATTTCTCAACATTGAATCTCATTTGCCATTTCCTTGCCCATTCTCCTAAACTGTCTAGGTCTCTCTGCAACCTTCCTGTCTCCTCAATACTCCCTACTCCTCCACCTATCTTGGTGTCATCTGCAAACTTAGCCACTAAACCATTTATTCCATCATCCAAATCATTAATGTACAAGGCAGAAAGGAGTGGCCCCAACACCGACCCCTGCGGCACACCACTAGTAACCGGTAGCCAACCAGAACTAGATCCTTTTATTTCCACTCTTTGCTTCCTGCCAACCAGCCAATGCTCCAGCAGGGAGCCCCTGAGGTTCACAAGCTGTGGCCTCATTGCAAACAGTTAAATTTGCTTTCAATAGTCCTACTACTACTGTGTTCTCCTGTGACTGCACCATGTTTTAGTCTTTCTATGTGGTTTCATTTACAGTTGTTCAGCAGTTGGAAGGACGCTGTCAGATTATCCCAGCTGTCCCATCAGTTTGCTGGTAACATTGAAGAGAGGCAACTGAGGCTGCTATTGCATGCCTGGGCCAAGCTGGTGAAAGGTGAGAAATCCTTCTGAAGATCGCAAGCTGCATTTGTTGCCTGTCTTTCAATAATGGAAAACTGCTTCAAAATGTAATAAATTTTTAACAAAATTGAGATGGTGACTCTATCCCCACAGGAAGAAGCTGACAGAGAAATTCACTGGAATTGTGTTAGGGTGATATTTGAAATTCCAGAACATATTCCTATTAACGACACTCCTGGCTCTTAGTTTCTTTAATGGTTTATTGTTTCAATGTTCACCATCATCTATTCGTTCTCACACTTGTATATCTACGTATGTGTGTTTCTTTCTTTCTCTTCACCCTATCTCAGTCAACCACATGCAATAATGTTTCAGTTGACATTATTTCTCTCAGTAAATTACTCATTAAGATGATAATGTAAAACTCATAATGTGAACAAAATCTCAGATATTGCCCAGTCTCCATCACTAATGTACTTTGGCCCCTAAAATATTGTCCCTTTATTGTGACAAGCAAAATTTAAATTGACAGGCAGCAGGGTTTTGCACTGTGAAGTGTGTATGTACATGTATTAGAGTTGCTGATTGGTTTTATTGTTTTTGAATAGTATTTTTTAATTGTGAGGTCAATAATTATTTCAAAATACAGCAGTCATCCAAATTTTGTACTTTTGCGCCATCACTAAACATCATCCATGTGTGTCATTGTAATTCCTATACTTTTACATCAAACACATCCAGGTACATTTTCTGGGAGTGTGGAACAGACTGCACATTATTGTAATGTCATTTTTTTTTACCAGCGCTGATAAATGAATGCAACTTAATTCCAATGCACCTCAATTCCTTGCTTTTATAGAACAAAAGGATGAGGGTGTGAGGCAGAAGAAAGTGATTTCTGCATTACAGCACCGAGTGAAGCAGGCTGCTTTCCATCAGATGGCGACATTATATCGGAAGCAAAAACAGGCTGTCAGGTTCTACCATCTAACTTTACTCCGCAGGTATGACAAGTCCACAGTCGTCCCTGTGCTCTCACACTATTTGCAGTGACTGAAAGCAGACCTCACTATTGTTTTGAATCCTACCTTCCCATCCTTTGCTGCTTTTTGACTAATTGCTGCCAGATAACAAACAAAAATGTAACACCCCCCTCATAACATCACAGATCATGAGAATAAAACATGTGTAATATGGCCTTGATAATATTTCTAGACTTTTATAGATATATATTCCATTAAAATAGTCTATTTGTTTTGAATTGATTTGAAGCTGCCATGTTTAAATTTAAACCAAAGAACCTCAGTTGTCAGCAATACTTTACAGTGCAACCTGTATCATAAGATGGAACATTTTACATCTTACCGTGTAAACTGAAAAACTTCACTGAAACATAGCAGTCAAGGGTCCTCCGGCCACTGGACGTCGAGGGGCTGGGTCCTGTGTGGAAGCTGCTCAGACAACTAAAGTTTGTATCACCCCAGGAGGTCGCAAGTGGCAATGGTGCTATGTACACAACGATGTGCTAACACTGCTGATGTACAGAATCAATGGCACATATAGACTGAATGACACTATGTATGTAAAGAGCCATGAACTGTTTTTTCTTTTTGTGTAAGTTTTTTTATGAATAACATTTATTATTCATTGTTAAAGAGATGCAGCACCACTGTGATAAGAACCATTGGGGCCTAGCTGTTACTGTTTTTACCTCTGGTGACACAGCACATGTTGGGGACTTACCAAAGAGATTACTGGTCTGTTGTTCTGCACAGTGGATAACTAGCTGAGTTAAATTGGTTTGCTTTCTCATCAAAACCTAGGTGCCTTCTCGCTTGGGTTGGAAATGTACATTTGCAGAAGCATTGGGCATTGACTGTATCAGCTCAAGTTTCATTGTTGCAGCTAAACTCGGCGTTTGTGATCTGGAGAAATCAGTTGCACTTGCAACGTAAAATGGCTTTATTTGTACAAAGACAGGCTGAAGAAATCCTGCACAAAGCACTGAGATCCTGGCACAGGGAGGTAGGTATGGAGAGCTCTGTTCTAACTTACAGAATTTCAAAAGATGTTGCTTTTCTATTACTTTTCATTTTGAACATCAAAGAAAGTAAAGTATGCTTAGTTGCTGTTTCCATGGGTAAAGGCAAAACCCAAGGTGCTACTGAGCCATCAGAGCCAGCAGATTCCAGCATGGACATTGGTATAGGTTGGGTGATCTCAGTGCTTCTGAGCCACAGGGAGTAAAAATCAGACAAATAAAGTAGCATTGAAATGTAATCAGACAGTGCACTAATTTCTAATGGTGCTGCCTATTCAATGTAAATACAGGAGTGGAAGACAAAGGGAGCATGCCAGAGTTTTGAGTAACTTAACATTGGAGATGAAATGGTCCAGCACTTTGCTTGGCTGTTTTCAGCCCACAAAGGACAGGTTGTTACTTCATGATCTTTACCTAAGCCACTGCTTGTATTTATTCTTCTTTCACAGTTACAAGCAATTAGGTATCGTGGCAGATATGTGTCCCAGAAATTTGTGTCACGATGGATTCTTTTTATGCTGGCACGGAAGCAGACAGATCAGTGGGATGCTGAGGAATCTCGTGCAAAGGAACACAACAGGAATCAATTATGGTGATTAGTCCTGCATTGTTACTGAAATACTACTTTGGTTGTCTCATTTTATAACACACAAGAATGTTCTTACATGTAATAGGAGGAGTTCATTGGGTTGATGAACTAAGAATGAGTTTACAATCTGGTTCTATTTTTCCACAGCAAACGATTTTTGGTAAACTGGCGGAACCAATCACGCCTACAGCAATTTCTGGAGAAGAAAAGAGTTGAGAAACTGCAGGAGATCTGGGAACAGTGGAAGAGCTTCACTATGAGCAAGCTAGTGACCATGGGGCTGGTGAGCAAACCAGTTCCTTTTTAAAAATAACTTTTCATTTAACCAGCTTAAACTGTGAGTATTTTAGTTAGATTTACATTTACATAAAGATTTTAATGTCACTTTTCTATTTAAATGATTTATAAAGAGGCCTTATCATGGGGCTAAATAACATACAGCTGTCCTGTTCTAACTTGCAATGATATTTAGCAGGTCTATTAATGAGATTTATTTTTTAAATTATTATTTCTTGATTTTACAATCCTCAACCTGGTTACCTAGTCTGGACTCTAATCTAAAATCTGAAAGTATTTGGAGTGCTAAGTACTAGCTTGACTGAATGGGAGTATTCTGCCACTCCACTCAGAGCTCCTTGGCTACTAATTGTTTCATCCAGAGACATCACCTGGGCTATTCAGTGCCTATCGAGATCAACATTAGTCAAGTTGAGGCTGGTCCAGGATCATTTATCATCCTCCTCTCTGGGGAATGAGAAACCTGTAGTCTCTGTTAATTGTTCAGCTGCTACAGTCAGTAATATGTTGGATGTAGACCTTTCCCCCAAATCCCTGCTCACAGTCTTAATAACTCAGTGAACTGCATACAAACACTGACCTAGGGAGGACCTCTGAGGGTAAGGCAGCCTCTCCTAAGAATCTCTGCATAGAAGCAGCTTCTTAATCTATTTGGTGCCTTTGTGGGCAGGCTGGGATAATGGGGTCCATCCTGCAGCTGATCCTCGTCCTTGTGTTGACATAAGCAGGAGACGTGCCCCCTGTCTGCATGATGGTAATGGGGAACTGACTGCTCTTCAATCTGCTCATAATCTGGCAGCCTTTAGTAAGGAACAGTCAGGTGCTACTGGAACCATGCTCTGTTTACAGCTTTTCACACTTATGGAAGCTTCTCTCCTCCCCACACAGTATGAGCAGAGGCTGGAGGTGAAGACGTGGCAGTTGTGGCGTAGACGATTCATACAGATGCAGGTGTCACAGGCGTTTGCAGCTCAGGACAACAGGATCCTGATGTTGGACGTAGGTACCAAAGTTACATACAGCACATTACAATGCCAGTCACCCCTCCCTGGAAGATGCTGATCCTCATTATTAAATGCTCTGGTTTATCACTCACTGGCCTTTCTTCATGACTGAGCCACATACTAAAGATCAACAGTTTGTCCATCTTCCACCCATGCCAGTTTTTCCGGGAACTACAACTGATATTCCCCTCCACTTCCCAAAAGCCTAATCTAGGGATCATAGAGGAATGATCAGGAAACCTGTCTGGTTTCTCTTTCTCCTACCCAGGACTTGAGCAACATCTGGAGCAAAAAAGTCTGTCTGATATTATGCCCTCCTTCCATCCCTTCCCCTTCTCCCACATCCTCCCAGCCCTCTCCAATCAGGAGCAGGAACTGTGACTGATTTCCACCTTCTCTAAAGAATTGACATTGGTATTGGGGGGGGTCTCAGCTGTTCACTCTGCAGAGCTGTGAGTATACTGCAGTTAATGTAGAGGCACATCTTTAGTTTTATTAAACTGACTGGCTGCCTCCTTTTTGTTCAGGCACTAATTGTGGAACATAGTTCATCAGAGACTTTATGTTTAAATGTTTCAGCTTATATCTTTGCAAATTCCTTTAGATGTCATTGAAGCCATGTGATGATGGGTCATGGAATAGTAATCAGCAGTAGGAATTGTAGGACCCTCTTTCCTCCTAATCCAGGAATCACAGGAGGAGATGAAGAACAAAGACCATGACTGATTTGACCCTCTCTCTAACCCAGGGATCAATGGATAATAGGCAAAAATCTCATTCTAATTTTTCATAATTCAGAGGGGCAGAGATTCATTGTATCTCTGACCACTGACCTGGAGGAGATCAGCCACATCCCAAGGATGGAATCCAGAAACTTTTTGCCTCAGAACCATATCAGCTGCTGCAATTTAGTCTCTACCTCTTGGAATCTGACAGTCTGTGCTTAAATGAGGAATGATGAACTGCTTGTAACAGGTTTGCTCTTTGGTTTGGTCCACAGATGTTTTGGTTCATGTCCATGATGCACTGTGTTAGTATCACCATATCTGAATGAACAGTGATCTGGTTGACAGACTGTCTTTGGAGAGAGATGCAGGGTTCTCCTCCCCTACATTGTTTCAGCAGTGGTGATGCAGAAATAAACAGCTGTCTGTGATTTGAGCTAAAATGTACCAGAGCTTCATAATCAGTGTTTTATTTTAAACTGCCATTCACTCAGATTATACTCCATAAAACATTTCAGAAATAATGCAATAAGGTACACAATGTAATTTAACAGGGGAACAATTTGGTCTCTAATGACTTTGAATTATACATTCCTGCAACATAAATCTAATTCTCACTCACATACTGAATCCATTCACTGTAAACCTGATGTTTCTGATTTATTCTTAGGTTTTCACTGCCTGGTACAAATTGGCTGCTGGAAAACAGAGCGACCCATGATTATGGGTGAATCTCAAACTCACCCCCATTGCAGATTTGGGGCTTCTCACTGTCTTTGCTCATGGAGATGAACAGACTATCAAAACCTGTGTCCAATGTCAATCTGTTCTTATTCCTCATTCAGTAGGTTTCCAATCCAATTGGACAGGTTGGAGACAGTACATTTTCTTAGGCACACTGTGAGAGGATCCTAACTCCGTGCTTTGTAATCTGCCAGTAATTAGACTACATGTAACATCACAGAGACAGTGGGTTCAATGGCCTTGAGAGCTTGCCCAGCTTCTGGTTCATGGCACTAAGGGTTCTGGTGAGCAGACATCTTATGGTTTGGGAACTTTTCAAAATGCATTCAATTTGAAATGATAACATTAAATGTTTGTATTTTCTCTCCACACTCACTTGCTGAACATTTTGTGGACACCAGCTGTCAGCACCCATTTCTGAATTAACCTTAACTAGTTGTACTTGGGGTATATTTCTTTATAAAAGTTACTCTAAATTAAAGGCTTTTTGTGTATTTTAGAATTTGTGTTCCTAATTCTTCCATTTCATTTTGATGGATTAATGGATGCTATCCAGTACTGGGGCCTTTATATTTTGTCAATGTCCAATTTTGAATAAATTTGATTAGATGCAGCAGCGAGTTTGTGTGGTTGCCTGTTTTTATTACGATAGTGGGGCTCTTGCTATACATGACTGTGTGTATACAACAGTAAAACCATGAACAACTGTAGTGGATCTATTAAACTGGCAGTTTCTCATTTGAACAAATGTTAATTGTGGAAAAGCCTCTATCTGGGTTTGTCATTTTTAACTCATCTCCCCATAATTCTTTAGATGTTATTATTTTGGCAACAGGCAGATGTGACTGATCACTGGGCAATCTTGAATTGATTTCTACTTAAAAAAGTGGGAGCCTTGTTCAGCAAGAGACTGATACTTGTAGAGACAGATTGTCGGGTTAGCATTGATATATGTTGTAGTGACTGTTTATCCTTACATCAACAAAAGATAGATAAAATTATAGCTCCCCTCACTTGCAAACTGACTGCATGACTATTCCATTCCTGAACATAAAGGTGTCTTACCAAGTGATCCCCTCAGGTTCTTGTTTCCATTTGCTGTCAAGCTTTTTGAGGAAGTTGACTCATCTGCTATACAGTTGCTTTCCATTGAGTGTAGATGATCTAGAACAACATTTTGCTTGAGCAGATTTTTAAAATGCCTCAACACATGCAAAAAAAATTAACACATTTAATCTGGTTCAGTGCAAATGGCTTCATAAATTCAAACACTTTGATACAATATTGACCATCTAGTGGAAAGCAGAAGCAGAAAGTAACATAGCAGTCATTCTTCATCTAGTCCCACCCTTTAATAACATGGTTTAATTTTTTTTTGGAGGGGGGTGGGGGAATGTGCTGATCCCTTTGAAATTAAATCCACTGGTTCTTTAAAAATGTACTGCTTTTTAAATTCCTGTGATAGTACAGCCTTGTGCTGGGCATAGTTCTATAGTGGCAACTGCAATACTGGCCTTGAAATGGCTGTTTAAAATACAAGGAGTGTGTTGCTAAGTACACTATGGAGGACACCACAAGCATGTCACCTTCTGAGCTCAAATACAGAGACAAACAGGTGGATTCACAAACACACACATATACACTTTGCAAAGGGACTCACCAGATAATAACAAAAAGCTGAAATCTCAACTGGCTTTTGTATTTCTTCCACAATCATTATTTTTATTCTGCCTAAAATCAGGGTTACTCAGCACAACTCAGGAATCACTTTACAATTAAAGATATAGTTAAAGATTGAACTAAATGCTGTCCCAGTCTGGGAAATGTGTTTAAATACCAAGAGTCCTGTTTATTCTAATCAGAAGTGTGTGTGAGAGACAGTTCTGTTATGTGGTGGTGCTTGGGTATAATGGAATGGTTTGTCTTGGTGGTGGGATAATCTCACATCTGTATCAAAAGCCTTCCACATGAGTATAGCAATAAATTGAACTTTTGCATAGATCAATAGCTTATCCTTTCCTCCATGAATGAACACAAAGCTTAAAGAAATCTAGCAAAGTCTACAGAAGTGGGACACAAACTGAAAAAAATGAAGAAAAACTTTTGTTTACAAAACACTTTTCTTGACCTGAGTTCAAAAGCAACTTTTGAAGTAGAGCTGCAATTGTTAGGTGGGAAATTTGGCAGATAACGTGTGTACTGTGAGTTTCCATAAGTGACAATTGAGCTAATGATCTCATAGCGTTTAGTGCTGTTGATTGAGGGATAACTATTGGGCAGAAAACTTGGGAGAATTTTAAAATAGTGCCATTGGGATCTTTAACATACACTCAACAGGGTAGATGGGACTTTGTCCAAAAATGGTGACTGTACAACAGGTAAGTCAGTTTCCACAGAAGAAAAAAAAAACATTTTACGAAAAAAAAGTTTTGAAACATGAACTTGCCCTTTTTGCTTGGCTATTGCTGAATGTATTTTCAGTGTTTCCAGCATTTTGTGTTTTGAAGTCTTGGTATGATTGTAGAGCACATCTTTTGCTGACAGCAGAAGGCTTTCTGTTGAATATAGAATAAGCTGATTATGCTGTAGGACAGGTTATACTACAGCTGGTGTTGCTCGAATTCATTCCTGAGGCAGTTCTGACATTAGTCACCCAAGGCATCCATTCAGTTTGTGAACTCATTGCACTCACTAAGCTCATTGCTTGAATCATATACTGACTGCTGCCCAGCCCAATCAATCAGATGAAAACATTGGTTTTTACAGCAACAGAGTGCTTTTCTCTCACTCAATCTGCAGCACAATGTCTGAGAACTTGAACATTTGGAGGAGAAAAAGAGAATAATGAACCATGCAGTGAAAATATTGGCGAGGGTAGAACAGGTGATAGCAGCACTTCAGGCGGCAGCACCTTAATAGCTTTTTCACATTCATAAATGAGCAATGTTACATAGCATCTCACCACACAAAAGTCCAATAGCACACTTCTGAGCACATCATGAGCTGCAAGATCAAAGCATTGAGAAGAATGTAAATTATACTTTGAATGGTGTTATACTCAGAATGCAAGAGCTAGATGCATATTAATTGCAGATTCATAAAGTTGGTCTGTACCACACTGGACCTGGTTTCAGCAATGACCCTTCATTGCTACCACATCCCTGCATTAGGTATGCCAGAGGAATAGGGAACAAAATATTGTTGCATGGACTATCATCTGCTGAAACACAACTTGTGTAAAATGTATGACTTCAGTAAAATTAGTAGAGCAATTTCACCAGGTAGGGGTAACAAAATGTTTTAGCACTTTAAAGCCATCCTTGGGGAAAAGAGTGTTTGCTTGTCCCTGTAGTTAAAAGAATGTAAAATTAGATCTGTATTAAAACATTAGACTAAACCAGAGACTATATTTTAGGTTTAAGGAAAATAATTCTTGGGAGCATAGACTGGCAACAAATGAAACCTGGTCCCAACAATCAACTGATGCTGGGGAACAGGATCTTGAATTAGGATGCCTAAGGACTAAAAGATTCCTCAGAGCAGATTCAGGTCGCATATATATTGGGGAGAATTGTGTGGGCTTGGCAGCAAGTGAAGAACAGATTCCATTTCTGTAGAAAGAGCATCATAAATGATGGTAACTCGGTATGGGTAATTATTCACTAATGGGCTTTCTCCAGGGATTGGCTGGGCCTGATAATCTTTATCATTGATCAGATGGAAGATAGTGGGAGAATGGCCCAAAAGGTGTGACTGACACAGATTTGTGTTACAGTGACTCATGGATCACAGCTGGACTTTGATATGGTGGGGGTGGGAGGAAAGAAATTCATAATCTGACAGGCATCTTTTAGTTAAGGATGGATTGGGGACCTCTGAGTCTGTGCATGTCATGCAAAGGTGGATGCTCAAACCTGCATTATTTTAGTTATTTAAAGTCTATGAGGCAAAGGGCCAACTAAATAATAAACAATCTCCAATCTCACAGGGCATTCTCCAACCACATGCCTCACCCTCAATGTATTTAAAAGACATCAGCCAGATATGATCCTCTTTCCCCATACCCCTCTTATCAAGATTATAGCTCAACTAGCCTAGAAGCTAAACTGCCCAGAATATTGGGTGGCCTCACATGGTGACGACGTACAGGCCCTGCCAAAGGAACCAATGAATTCATTTGATTAATTCCTAGTTTAAAGGCCCTCAGTTACCAAGATGCATGGAGCAGGGACTGTATATTGGAAAATCTTCAAGGAGATTTGAGGTCTTTAAGATGTCAGAGTTAGAATAGGTCCAAGTAGACAGGCTATTAAACTACGTAAGCATAGAACTAATGGCATATAGGAAATTGCTGCCTCTTGGTGATTGGATTTGCCACACACTTACAGAACTGTAAGTTGTCCTGAGATCTATGGGATGTGTCCAGGTGCTCAATCACCTTCAGTGGTCAAAGAGAAATCTCAGGAAGTTTCCCTAAATTAGCCCAGTTTTTTCTCACCTTTTTTTGGGATTGGGTGATAGTGATAATTAACAGTAATTCTTAATCACAGTGTAATATTAGCCAATAACCTTTCTCAAACTGCTCCAAAATAAGTTTGTTCAAATTGTCTGTAAAACCAAAGTTAGGGAATTCCCATTAATGTCTCTGAATGGGTGTGGACTGTCTGTGTAAGGTACCATACTCATTGGACCAGTCAGTTTTTCCTCTGCACTTATCCCTCATACTTATACAGCCTGAGCCCTTTCAGATGTTATGGGAGAGATGTCTCAACATCTATCTCTCTATGCTACTGGAAAAAAAGGAGTCAGTAATTCAAACTAAGAAAAACAGTATATTAATACTCAGTAGAAGAGATTTTAAAGTCATTGTATTATTACAGATGTTTCTTTTCAGAGATTGACAGATTCTCCTGAATTTTTCATACGAAGCAATGGGTTGTAGTGCACTGCATCTGCGTTGCTGTCATCCCACACTAGCCCTACAAGCTCACTTAGCCTCGACAGCTACACAGTTCCCAGTAATGTTGAGGACTTCCCAAGGTGTCCCTCCCACAAGAGGCCACAGGCAATGCAAACTAAGAACTTGTCTAAATACCACAAAGCTTATGCTGTCAGGAGGTCTTTCTTCAATTTCCAAATGTTTCAAAAAAAAATCAAAGGTACTCAGAAATAGTTAAATTTAATAAGTGGATTCAAGTGCAGTTAGCTGACATAATTTAAAAAACACTTACTTTCACTTACCTTTTTACATTGATTCAGTCACTACCTGCTGCAGACCCAGAATGGCAAATATGTCCTTTAGGACTCCACTTGTTTGATCAGTGATGGTGCTACCAAGCATCTCTTGGTGGTGAACACTGAAGTACTCAATCCAGAGTACATGCTGTGTCTTTGCTTCTTCCACATGTAGTGTGATATGGAGAAGCACTTCATCAGCTGAGAGAGAATAGTTGGTGGTAATCAGGAGAAAGTTTCCTTGCCCATGTTTGACCTGATGCCATGAGACTTCATAAGAGTTAGTGTCAATATTGAGGATGTCCAGGGCTATTTCCTCCAATCTGAACACCATAACTGCCACCCCTGTTGGGTCTGCCCAGTCAGTGGAACAGTACTTATGCAGGGATTGTGATTCAAGAGTCTGGCACATTGTCAGCAAGGTATGTTTCTAGAAGTACACCTATAATCAGGCTGTATCTTGATTAGTATGAAAACAGCTGTCCAAATTTTAGACATCACAGGTGTTTGAGAGTTAAACTTTGCAAGGTTGACTGGGTTGGGAACAACTTTGCCATGTCAGAATTCAATGCCTCAGTCAATGCCAGTCCTACATTCAGTTATTTTCTTCTTCAATCATTAAAGTGCTTTGCCACCAATGTACTTTATTTGAAGTCTCTGTTCAAATTCAGAAATACAGCACCAATTTATACATTCAAGCTCCCATAAAAGCACTTTGATAAAAACATGACTTTATATCTCTCTCTAATGACTTCAACACAGAGCTCTTAGTTGGTACTCCACTGCTGTTGGTTTGAAGATGCTGTCTGCACCCTCAAGACAAACATAAAAGAATCCCATGACACGATCTGGAAGAACAGTCGGGAGCTTTTCCTGGAGTCCTGATCAATGTAATTCTTCACATCCCCAAGAGCTACTCAGATTATTCCCTTAGACCCTACATGTGGGAGGTGTTGGAATCCATGAAGAGGAACATTTTACATTACACAACTTTACAGTCATACTTATGCTGAGACCCCACACTGTCACTGATTCCTAGTTATAGAAATATACTGCATCTCAGCAGTCAGCAATATGCTTTGCCTCAACAGTATTAGCTAATTTAAGACTGTTTCTAAACTAAGTTTAAACCAGGGTTATGTGTTATTTTAATACCTGGATATATCAAGACATGTTCATACCACATTGCAAAAAAAGCATTTTTACTGTCTTTTTGACATTTGCTGGAAGACAAGTATGAAAACAGGAAGAGATGAGAATTATCCAAGAAGTGAATAGCTGGTGGCAGGTAATGTCTTGGAGTACATCTAAATTGAAAGCTGTTGGTTCTGTCGGTTAGAGTTGTAAAAGTTTTTGCTCCTCACAGTACTCCTGCCCTCTCTCTGACCTCACCACTGAACTTCACAATATGGGTTTATAGTGAGACAATAGTATTGGCTCAGGGTCATTATTGAATGGAAGGGGTCCAGGTAGTGTTGATCACAACCCCCTATTACCAGGGACACCTGCCTCTACTGCTGACATGTACATTATTTGTTCCATGTCCCTTTCTCTTGGAGTGACATTTCTGGTGAGTGTCTCAGTTATTACACAGTGCAACAAGCCCTAGGTGTGTATGAAGTGGGAAAGGGAGGTAAACAAGCAACAGAAATTGCCTGCTCTAATTAGACTAGAGAATACTGAATGATACAACTTTGGATATTTGGCAAAACCAGTCAGGCTTCAGGTGAGATTTACTAACTCTTGCTGAGTACTCGCCAGTACCTCCAAATGTAAAATTGTCATTTGGAACATTAACAGTTGGAACATTTGAGCTCAGCCCCCCCTAGAACAATGGAGATATGGAGACATAATAGATAATCTCCCAAAAACAGACCTCACCAGAACTAAGACCTTAGTCAATCCTGTCCTTCTGCTGAAAACTGTACAAATACTGCAAGTTCACAGTGCAAAGCAACAAGCATCACAGCAAACACAGCACCAAACACCATCAGAAGTCCATTCTTGTTCAGTTAAGGAACTTCCTGGTTTGCACACAGAAGACTGAGATAAGGTATTCCTCCCACATAAGGCCCAGCAGTCATCAGAATTTAAGGCCCATTTTACATTGCAAGTTTTCTTGGACATTGAGATCTCATGGCTCCACTGGCAAGTCACAAGCTGGAGAACTAGGAGTCTTTTCTGATGCCTTTAACTTAAAGACATCATCAATAACCTGCCAGAGACAGTTCTCAAGTGGAAAGTCATTATCCACAAGATTGACCAGGTAATAGTGATCATGAATATCTTGAATTATCTGTTGAGAACGAGAGCCAGTCGGATACAGTTTCCCCCATTGCTCAATCCATAGGGCAAAGGCTTCATCCTGAGAACAAATCACAGTGTTATCAAGTCTGCCAACTGCTTCCTTCTCCCCACCCCACAAACACAGACATTCCCTTTCTCTACACTCCAAAAGTATTTCTCTTTTTTATGCCAGCTAAAGCAACTTGTGGACCAGGATATTAGTGGAAATGTTGGAAAGAAATTATTGTTGGTTATCCTAATGGAAAGGGGTTGTGCCATATTTCTGTCTTGTTAACCACTCAAAATAACAGATGAATCCCAGAGCAGTGCTTTAGGAGCTGTCACACATAGATAGCTAACTGAGGCCAACTGCAGCGAAAAGACATGGAATTTATTTATTGCCACTTCTTTACAAAGCAAACCAGTTGTTTTTTTAAATCCTTCATAAGGTTTGATTCTTATTACCTTCCAGTACATGAAGCTGATGGGATCGACCACTGTGGGCTGAATTATCTCACGTCCTGGAAAGATACCCCATGTCACCGCAATTGGCTGCATGTCAAAAGCATTATTTATATTCTCACCCTGCAAAAAGGTTACAAATGGGCCAAGGTTAGCTTACGAAGCAGACAGAAAACAGCTGTAATCCTTACTAGCCAGGTTAGGTTGTACAACAACAATACGACATCTGAGTAACAGTCTGAAAATCAACACAGTGTTCTATAAAGTGGGTTGTTACCAATTTACTTTCCTTGGTGTTCATGTACACTGCAAACATCAATGTAACACAATCTGCTGTTCCTCCACTACCAGATTCAATTCAGGCTGGTTTGTTGGTCTCAGTGAAAGTCCCTTTAGACCAAAGGAGCTGTCAGTCTTATACCGGTTGAGTACCACTATCATCATTGATGATAATGAGTGGGAGATGAGTTATGTTACCCTGCAGTCACTCTATTAATGTGAAATAAAGGAACAAACTTTTCACCTTGACTTCTAGCACCTTTTCTTACAGAACAAGTGAAATTTGATTACTGCTTTTAATCCAGGATTTGAGATCCAATCTGTGATCCGCTATCCCTTACCTTCACGTTTACAATCTGGTAGTTCACACGCATTTCATACTTCTTCAGAACTTTGAGTAGAGTAGATATATTTTCAGAGGAGGTGAAAAACTCAAGGTAAGCCTAAAATAGGAAGAGCAATATTCAGGCAAAGGATGACAAGATTCCTTCGCTTATGGTCTATCTTCACATGGCTGAGTTTCTAAATCAAGGATTTCTGAAACCCCAAAAGGATCTCTTTATTCTCAGAGTATTCTTGTTATCTTACCTTCTGAAATACATAGCCCCCCTCAGGTCCCCAGCCCACAATGGGATCAGTTGAAGGTTTTGCATTAATGTTGGGCTGGGAGTTTATGGTGAGAATTCCCATTTGGTTCACCTTCTCCAGTTCATCCTTCATCAGGGATGTTTCTGATGCCAGGACATCAACATTCCAGGGCAAGCAGGCCACCTGAGAATATACAAACCAGAAGTACTGAGTTTTTTTGTGTTCAAGAACTGAGCTGGCTTGGCTGTTCAAACCCTTGAGCCCTGGTCTCCAAGTGAGAAGATTGCCAGGCTTAAAGTGGCTTACTTCTGTTGGATACGCATTAACTAGCGCTATATATGAATTCTGAGCTGCCACATGTTAATGGGAGACACAAGGTATTAAGAGAAGGGAAGAATGAAAGTGAGAGTAACCAGGTCTGAGGAAATAACTAGGGGGCAATGGCTACTACTCTCTTTTTTGAGAGACAATCAATGGGGAAAAAACTTGCCTTTGGGTCCCAACATCCAAGCTCTTGTCCATTAGAATTTGTTGTTATGTATACTCAAGTTTGAGTCAAGTTTTCTGAACAACTGACCTAAAAATTCTCTTATCCCGAATTTCTCCAACGCTTGGTGACAAAATATCTCATTTACTCAGATATTTGTAAGTTAATTCCATTAGATGTTCTTTGGATATAACTTGAAGAACAGACAAGACCAGACACATGGTATATTGAGGAATCATAGTACAGAAGATTTATTACTTTTGTGAATGTTGCTCAAGTCCTACCTGGGGAAAAAAGTAGTCCTTATACCAGAATGACAAATAGTGCTAGTTAAATTTCCAAGATGTATTGTACTGAAAAACAGTGACCGTCTGAAATATCTACTAATTCTCAAATAAGACACAGGTGTTATAGAAATCAAGGCCTGCACTGGAGGTCATGATGTTCATCAACTCCATATATATTTGCAATCAGTGAACTTATTTTTGATATACATATTCATTCACAGGATGCAGGTGCTGCTGACGAAGCCAACATCTACAGCCCTGCCCTAATTGCTCTTGAACTAAAAGACTAGCTGAGACATTTCAGAGGATGTTAAGAAAAAAACTATATTACCATGGGGATAGAGTCACACATAGGACAGAACAGGTAAAGACACAAGACTTCCTCTCCTGAAAGACATTTACTAATGGGTCTTAACTAAGCTCACTTAGATACGAGTACATTTACAGATACTAGATTTTTAAAAATACAGATTCATTTAATTATTTGAATTTAACAATTTGCACTCAAGTCTCTGGATCATTCCCCCAGGAATCTGCATTATTAAACCGGTAAGAGCAACCATTTTGTTACCTTTACAATATAACCCAGACAAGATGTCAAGCCTCACTTTCCCGCATGTACAACTTAATCTGATATAAGTATAGCTAAATACTTGGTGGTACAAGTTAGAAACAATACATTTTGTTTAAAATGCTATGTTTTCATAAACTGTGATAGGATTTGTAATTTAGCTCTTCTTAGGAACTAGACATAAATTAGTTATTTTATAAATCTTTTGGTTTGTTTTTATTAGGTCACAATTTGTTCTATTACCTTTATCCCATTGCTGTTGGGCTTCCCACTAATATATGCTGTGAAGACGTCAAATATACTTTTTTCATCTACCAATTCTTCTCCCCACATTTTCAGCAATTCCTCCTTGGGACACTTATTCTTCAGATAGAAAAGGTAGTAATCATTCAACTCACCAAATGCAGGAGATGAGGAGTTCCCCCTGAAATATCAAATACAATAAAAACCATACTGCATTGACATTGAGCAACTTATTTCAGGCAAAGCCACCAATATAGAGTTGATTATATCAGTAAACATCTTTTGTATAATTGTTTGCTCAGGAAATTAAGTTCTCTCGTATTGGTGTTGGGGCTATTCAGTAAACTAATATCAATGAGAGAGATCCACACTTTAGTCCATATTCATTCTCAAAATTAAAATGAAAGACTTATACCCACCAGCATTTCAACCTAGCATTCCATCTCATAATGCTCGATCCTGACACAACCCAAACCTGGAAGGATTGAATTGAGAATTGTGTTCCTTGGTGCTTTTCTGCATCAGTTCACATAAATACAGTGGGAAAGTTCCACATGTACCACTACAAAATCCAAGATTGATATCAGGCTAAGTATTTACAAGTGTGAATTTACTAGTGTGACAAGCATTATTCCTATTGCTCTTTAACACAATAAACAGCAGCAGTGATTTATGATTATACCATCTTCCATTTGGGAATTCATCCCAATCCTGGGTTCTATAGATGTAACTCTTCTGTCTTGAAGCCCAAAATATTGGCCGGACATCCTCAACCTTTCGCTTTGGATTGGCACTAATGGTCCACGGCAACGCTCGCCTGGGAGAGCAGAGAGCTGAAGATTAAAAGGTTTTCACACAACTTACGCCATGACAGCTTTTTAAAGAATGGTCCAAAGCTTGGAAATATCTAAATAGTTAATTCCTGGAGTCATCAGAGCACAATTACAGTACCACCATGGTAAAGCAATAATTTCTTTACTGAGAAAATAAACATTGGTGTCCTTTATCAGTAAACCAGAGAAGGCATGTACTTTTAGAACTTAAGTAACTTTTGCAAAAATGTGTAGTTGGCCCATTAAGATTTCTGCTCGCCCGAGCTCTATGAATTGTAGAAATCATGTACACTGTTAGATTTTTAGTTCACGCCCACCTAGGATCCTCAGTCCACAGTCCGAGTCGTTTCAGGATCTCGATGGTTGCCACCTCTCGGTTCAGGGTGTAGAAGTGGAGCCCTGGCACCAACCCTGATTTCAGTAGAACCTTGCACATGTCAGTGGCCAAGTCAATACCATAATTTCTAATAGCATCATCATTATCCTTGATTGAGTCAATGACGTCTTTGATTTCTTGTGGAACCTGCAGCTTGGAGAGTTTGACCAGCTGTCGCAATGAGTGATGACTCTATCACAAGGTAGGAGAAGAATGAGATTAACACATAAATTGCACCAGCAAAAGGACTGAAAAAGTGTTCTCCTGCTAGGGCAAACTGGGTGACATTATTGCTCGTGTATAACTGAGAACGCAAGGCATATCACCAGAGTTTAGGAGGCACACCTGGAAACAGGCTTCTCCTAGGACCTCTATTCACACATACCTGAATGGGAAATATTCCTGGCAGAATGGGGCAAGTAATTCCAATTGCACGACAGTCCTTATAAAATGTCAGGAAGGTCTCAGGTTTGAAGAATAGTTGGGTGATGATAAAGTCTGAACCAGCATCTACCTTTGCTTTCAGGTGGCTGAGATCTTCCTCATAACTGCCACACTCAGGGTGCCCAGTTGGGTAACCTACAAGGAAACAAAATTTAAATCAGCATCTTGCCTCAAACAAGACAGAGAGCGAGATCTAAAGAAACTGGATTTGCAGACCTTAGCTTACCAGCAACACAGATGTCAAAGTAATCACTAAATTCGCAGCGAATGTGCTTGACTAAGTCACTAGCATAATTAAATCCTCCTTCTTCAGTCTTCCACTCATCACCAAGGGGATCTAAAGCATGCAAAACAACAGAAGCTGTTACTGGCTCCTACATTCCATAAACTTTGAACTTTGGTTTCTCATTCCTACCTCCCCATTCTCAACATATTTGCCTAATATGGAAAAAAAATATAGAATAGACTATCACATTTAAATTATTTAAATGCAGGGCTAATTGGTTGACAATGAATAATAGACTCTCCCTCATCTCCGCAGCAAACAGCGTTTTACTGTGATGCTATTGCTTACAGGAAGCTGGTAAATATTTCACAACAATTGGGTCTATGGTTTCCCTTCCTCTCCCCAGTGTTATTTGCCCAGCAAGTCCAATAGGAAAATAACCTCAGTTTTATTCTGTTGTATACCTCACAGATCCAGGAATATGACCCGAGACAATATCTGGATAATGCCACAGAAAAGGGATTTGCTCAATAACCTATTGACCTCTTCCCACGAGCCAGAGATCTATTACTCATCACCTTTGCTATACCCATGGAGGTTAGAATTAATGTAGGCAACAGAAGGCAGGCTGGATTCACTGATATACATCAAGCTTGGAGATGGGAAACCAGAAGATTCCCTGCTGCAGGTGTGGGAAGTGGGGTGGTGACAGGGGAGGGAAATGAGTTACGGAAGAGGTTAAAAACGAAACACAGTTCAGCATCTTACCCCCACGAAGTGCAAGTATGTTCTTCAACCCGAGGCTACGAGCTTTCTGCAGGTGCTGTGTGATCTGATCCTTGGTTTGGTTACAGCAGGTTAGGTGCAGCAATGTCTCCAGGCCACAGTAATTTACCGCTGTGCTGGCAATGGTCATGGAAGAAGTCTCTTTGTCACCACCTGGGTCTCCAGCAGGATGCCAGGTGACATCAATGAAGAGCGGCCCACCAACAGCCATATGGTCAAACCTAATCAAACAAAGGTCACGGTCAACAAGTCACAACGCAACACCAATCACAAGATCCCAACTACAGCTCACCCAATGGTTCAGCAAGTTTATCCAGGGAGCTGGGCAAATCAGGAGAATGATTAGCCGGTGCCTGGTAACCTGATCTGCACCAAGGCGAGAGTAGAAATGGGACATTTAACCTCAGTACTCCCTAGTTACCTAGAAAGCAATTAAACAAGTCACTGTCCTGATCCAAAGTTTCAAAGTAAACATTTGGTTCAATTGTGATGTTTCTACCAACGTGTATCTTAGGCTTATATTTTGATACAGGATAAAGGATCTGTATCTCAGTGAAAGTATCACTTCCAGAAAAGGCCAGGATCCAATGGAACGGCATGTAGACCAAGTTAGTACCTTCAAGGCAGTCTTTTGACAGGAGAAAGGGAAAATTAGAAAATGACTGCAATATTAGATCAGCCACAACCACAAAGCACACAGGGGGCTAAGTATTCAGCAAGGACACTGTGGCCCCCTTGTATTGATTTCTTGCAGACTGATGCATCACAGGGAGTCATGACCTCCAATCAGTGATGCAATGAACTTGCACCAGCTGCAGTGCGCTGTACCACAGGAATCATCAATTTAAACAGCAACTGCTCCTGTACACAGCCACATCACACCAACAGACAGCACTTGCTCC
The DNA here is from genome assembly GCF_009764475.1 of Pristis pectinata. NCBI lineage: Eukaryota > Metazoa > Chordata > Chondrichthyes > Rhinopristiformes > Pristidae > Pristis > Pristis pectinata. The sequence continues at coordinate 17,034,597 of NC_067430.1, forward strand.
AGCAACAATCCCAATCGAAGGCACCCACTCCAGTCCCTTGTTCTAGAACTCACTGTGGAATGCAGCAACAACTAATTATCACTTCAAGAGATACAGGTATCTTACTCCTTTTGGCAATATGTATGCAAAATACTCCAACGAGAAAAACAGTTCCAGAAATCACTCAAATTTACTTCCAAACAGGATCTAGATTAGAAATTGCAGTACATGCAATATTGACTGCAGATAATGATTATCTTAAGACAGATTGCGCAATGTAACTATTCCTTCTAGAGTTAAAACAAGGTTTTGCAGAAATTTCCAGAGTCAGTCTGATAAAAGCCCTGAAGTAAACCACATATACTTTGTTTGAACTCCTTGTGATTCATTTTGCAATAGACTTTGTTAAAAGTTAAGAACCCACTAATCAGATACACTTTACAGATGCAAATCAACATGCAATGCCAGAACTGCTCCTGATATCTACTTTCAAGAAAAGGAAGCAGTTTTTCCTCTCACTTCATCCTCCCGCACTTTAAGGCCGCTATTAGCTCTTCAAACCACAGCATCCCTACAGAACCAGTCAGTAGGGAAGGAAATCTGTCTTCCTATCTAACCTAGTCTTTACAAGACTCCACCACCATGGCAATGTGGCCAACTTTTACATGGCCTTTGAAATGACATATCAAGCCACTCAGTAACATCAAATCAGCATGATTAAATACAAGAAAACTAATGGGCTACATTACATTGACCTAGGCACTGAATTCAGACACAAGGAAGACACTTTCAGCCCCATTAATTTCAACTTCCTTCAGAACAGGATTCCCCAAATCCTTTCCACCATCTTCATTGCACACATTTAGAATGTGATGGAATCCTCTCCACACACAAATTCCAACAACACTAAGAAAGTTGACAGCATCCAGTTGAAAGCAAGCTGCTTGATTGGCACCACTACCTTCACCTTAAATGCTCACTTCCTCCAGCACTGGTACACCATGGTTATGCTGTATACTATCAACAAAATACATGATAAGAACTGGCCACATGTCCAGAAACTAAAAGAGCAAGTACTGCAAACATATGGAAAGCCACCACCTGCAACTTATCATCCAAGTTGTGCAATGTCCTGACTTAAAAATGTGTCACTATTCTTTTATCACTGCCTGATCTAAATTCTGGAACCGTCTTCCATAGTGTTGTTGGGTAACACCTTCACTATGTAGCTACATCGAATCCAGAAAGTGGCCACCACCACCCAGAGTCATAATGTCAAAGAGATATATGGGACAGAAACACACCCTTTGACTCAACTCTTCCAAGCCAACTGTGATGCCCATCTGTGCTAATCCCCTTTGCCCACTTTAGGCCCATATCCCTCTACTCCTTTCATATTCAACTGTCCAAATACCTTTTAAACCCTGCAATTGTACCTGCCTCCATCACTCCCTCTGGCAGCTCATTCCATTTAACCACCACCCAGTGTAGAAAAACTTGCCCCTCAGAAGTCCTTTAAATTTCTCCCCTCTCACCTTAAATCTATGTACTCTAGTTTTAGACTCTCTCTACCCTAGGAAAGAGACTATCTATCCTATCTATGCCCCTACATCCCAATGAGAATAAACCCAATCTCTCCTTACAAGTAAAATCCTCCATTCCAGGAAACATTCTGGTGAATCTCTTCTGCATTCTTTCCAATGCTACCACATCCTTCCTGTAGTGTGGTGATCAGAACTGTACACAGTATTCCCAAGTGCAGCCTGACCAATGTTTTGTACATAACATCCCCAACTCTTATACTCAATGCCTTGGCCTGTGAAGGCAAGCATACCAAATGGCTTCTTCACTACCCTATCCACCTATATTGCCTTTTTCAGGGAGCCAAACTTGCACCCCAAGAACCCTCTCTACATCAACACTCCTGAGGTCTCTGCCATTTATCACAATGTCCACTGCACAATGAATCTGCACCTTTAAAGCACTAAGGGATGGACAAAAAACAGATTGCCAGCAATGCCCACATTCCGTAAATGAATAAAATAGTCAATGAGCCACTTCTTCTCCTGGGCTTGAGTGCCCCTGGCCATTCATTACTGATCAGCCTCACCTGGAGATCAGATTAACAGCACCACTGGCTGTTCGTGGAGGGAAAAACTCCAGGGAGAACCAAGTGTCTCTGGATTCAATACGGCGGCGCATCTTATCCTTGAGTCGGTCAGTATCAGGAGGAGGAGTTGAGCTGCGTGAACTTCCCCTGGAACCATCGCTGGAACCCTCATCAGATTTGGACACACGCCCCATGTCTTTTTGTTCTTCAATCAGCATCAACAGTTACCTGCAAACAGAAAATCCAGCTTCTTAATGAATTGAAACTGCTGATTCCATCCAATAAGTTGCATAAGGAAATGGTGCACAGGTACAAAACTTGTTTGGTAATGTAAGGCCACTCACTATCTTTTCTGATGTTTAAGGTTTGTAGGCTTCTTCCTCTCCTCCTCTCTATCCCACTCCACTCTTCCCATGTGTTTATTGGCTGTGGGTCTTCCAGGGACCAAGTAAATCTACACCTGGCATATTCCAAGTTTCTAACTCACATGGTGAACTGAGCCAAGATTCAGCAAGTAAAAATCTAAAAGCTTCTAATTTCTGATGGTTATTGTTGATCAACTGAGAAATCAAGGCTACCTTTAACACATTTACCTACTTTGAAGATCTGTAGTCAAAAGTGCAGTGGTCCTAGTGGAGCCTCTTCTCAGTGGAAGAATTGACTGTGCCAGCAACCTAAGTCACCATTTTACTCCCTCACATAACACATATTTCCACCAGGTATAAATGAGACGCTCAGATGCCCAGAAATCCTCACAACTGATCCAACATTGGGCAGCATATCTTACAAATGATAACCAACTGAATGGTGTTGCTATTTGAAGGAAGATATCTTGAATTTGTAATCCAGATAAGATTTGTAAATAGTAAGCTGAGTCACTTCTCAAACTCATTCAGCCTTTCAATGGGAGTAGGACTGATATGCAACTTGACTCATATATATCCCTCCCTACACCTTCAATGAGAGACTGCAATAAGGGTGAGTAGATGGGGAAAGAAGCAAGACCTGAAGACATCAGACAGGAAGGGACTGGGGTTGTGGCTGCAAGAATGACATTCACTGTATCGACTGTTAGCTCCACGCTGTTAAACCTTGGGTCCAGCCATTCAGTCAGCTTCTCATTTCTCTGTCACCATCTGCACTTTTTCAAATAACATCTGTACAAGAAATATTGAAGGATGCAATCTCAGGGTAGAAATTAACAAATCAAACTCCTTCCTTTTCCCAAATCCCACTGACCTTATTCCCACACAGCCCCTTGTTCTCTCTGCACCACCGCACCCCCCTTGCAGACCCTCATTCTGTCGAGTATCTCCCCTTTATCCACATCTCCCTGTGAGTATCTTCTCTTCCTCAATCCTGTGCCATCTTCCCAATTCTCACCCCCCCCACCCCACACACACACTCCCTGAAGTTACCTTTTGGGATCGGAAGTCTCACACTTGCAACTGAAAAATTGACAGAATTAGCAAACTACGCAAGTACAATCCATCAGAGCACACACATCCATCTCTACACTCTCTCTCACTCCCTCTTCTTTTTTCTTTCTGCTTCCTTCTTCTCATTGTGTTTTCCCAATTGGCGCCAAGGATACAAAAGATATCTTTCCCCATCATATCGTTGCACTGTACCATGTCACTTTAAAGAGCATGGCCCCTTTTATTGGGGGAAATCACAATCTATTGAACTCACATACACAAAGGTGAACTCCACACACACAACGAACAAAAGTAGACTCTCAGACAGCAGACCCCATTCTCTTACAGAGTGCAAAGACCTTGCACATATAGATTACACACACACTCCATCTCTGAATAATTTATTATGTAGCTGAACATTTTATTAGATTGTCTCTACATATGCCTGAAACTATCTCCTCCCACAGCTCTGGAAAATCAGGGTGCAAATGTGTTATGCTTTCATTTCATCTACAGAACATTATTTCCCTAACCCAAGGAAAAGGAAATCTCTCTTCTGAACCAGCGACTCTTGGATTAAAATCCTGCTTTGGAAACAAAACAAAATCTAGGCCAAACTAAAATCCTCTACACCCCACCCATCACTCACAGCCAAACACTGAAACTGCAATGCACTCATCCTAACACAGATCCTGCAGCCTTTTATGCTACACTGCTTATTCCATTGGTCTGGAGAAAGGGCACATAAATTCAAAAGGGTAGTCAGAAATGTACACTTCATGTAACAACACTCAGAAACTCATGAAGAAATGCAAATCCTCAAGTTGGGAGTTACTGCTGATAAAATTATATCCTTGCTGCCTTGATATTACAATGTAGCTAATTAGGTAACAACCATCAGAAGGTTACACCATCAATTCTGAACTTCCCAAAACAAGTGCTTGTGACGGCAACCTGCAACATTTAGTGCCCCAATCTGAGATTGTGACTGAACCCACCGGACTGAGAATGATTCACATTTTCATGTCTCAAAGAGCATTTGAAGCTCTAACATTACACATTTGGAGTTCAGTGACAGCAAAAGATTAATGTAGTTCGCTTAATGACAAATCACTAACCCACTTACTCTTCTACTGCAGACTCAGATGCCATCCGAAACCCAACTCCCATAATTGGTCTTCAGTAGACATGCTGTAAAATGAATGGCAAGCTGAATTTAAGAGATCCAATCTCATCGAAGACTGAATAACCTCTATTCTTAGACGCAGAAACAGATGCTCACAAGCTCTACCACCTGCTGGCAAGAGCACCAAAAGCAGGACTGAATCCTATTAACTGAAAACTATCCTCAGAGTAACAACACAAAACAATTCACTGAGTAGACAAAAACAGACCACAAGTATAGGCCATGTTTTTTCTAATATATCAAATTATGCCACAACCAATCTTCTCTGCTCCAAGAATTGCTTCCCTAACCTTTTGAAGTAAGTTAGAATATAGTGTGTAGTTTTGACCTCTGTACTGAAGGAAAGATAAACATGGACAATCTAGATTCATTAGATTAATTCAAGGGTTTGGGGGGGGGGATTATCTCAGGGGTATTGAGTGGGAGAGTTTCTACTCCCTGGAGTTAAGAATGAGGAGTGATCTTATTGAAAGATTTGACAGAGTGAAGCAACACACAAAAAGCAAGAAGAATTCAGCGGGTCTGGAAGCATCTATAGAGGGAAATGGACAGTCGACGTTTCGGATCGAGACCCTTCATCAGGACAGAGTGGCTGGTGTCCTAGTTGCAGAACAGTAGAGCAGTGGGACAGTGCTAGGTAATGGCGGGGGCGGGGTGTCAGCCATTCAGAAATGCTGAGGAGATATTCCTTCAGTGAAGACGTTTGTCAATTATTGAAATCTCTGTAATTTCAACCCCAGAGAGTTTTGGGTCCTCAGCTGCTGAATACATTAAAAGTCAAAATCAACGCATTTTTGAATTCCCAGGAACAGGGGCGAATCATGCAGGAAAGTGGACTTTGGAGACAGAATAGCATGATTTTACTGAATGGTGGAATAGGTTTGACGGGTCACGTGAAAGTTAAAATCTGCAGATGTTGGGAATTCGAAATAAAAACAGGAAATGGTGTTTCAACACTCGATAGCCGTGGAAAGACAATCGGAGTTTACTTTTTATGTGCATGGGCCCTGTAACCCCCTCATGCATTTCTTATATTCGTGTCTATCTGAAGTCCTTCATCCCTGGTATCATGATGCACCCTTCCTTCCCTTTGTCTTCATGGCTATTTCAGAAACCCCATATCCAATGTGCATTCTCACAAACCTCTCAGATTTTCATGCCGCTGTCAAAAACCCCAAGTTGTTCTTTCCCTGAACCCCGTTCATAGTTCCACAACGCCCATGTTCTTTTCATAGCTTTCCTGTCAAAACAAAACTACTCAGCCCTCTCTGCGGTACACCTCTTCTGTCCCTCGTCCACTTATCTCACCAGTCTCGAAGTCGGTCTCCTCGACGTTTGATGTATCACGATACGAAATCAGCACTCCAGAGTCGGAATTAGCTGATTTCAGTGGTAGTGAAGGAGGTTTACGCGTTTAACCACTTTCGCACCAGTCCTGGAAATATTAGTTGGGTCAGTATTTTAGTGACTTCACTCCAACCTACTTGTGGAACCGTTGAAACATTTTCGAGTCGAGTAGACACCCTCCGATATCCACTAGCGTCTCCCCCCTTCCCACTGACGTGCGGAACAGAATCACCACTACCTTTAAATCCAGAAGGATGCAGTCAGTCACACATTCCCCCTGGCTTCAACCGAGGGATCGACAAACGCAATCTTTTGCCTGCCCCAGAGCCAAACTTCGGCAAGAAGGCAAACTCGTCCCGGACTCTGCGAATGAGTGAGGTCAACCAGCCAGGATCCAGCCCAGCTCGCCTCCCGGTCTGTCACACACACCCTCCCCTAACTAACTGTGTCTGCAGCCAGATCCCAACCACTCTCCCGTCAGCCCGCCACTGCTAACCCCCGGCCCCACACACAACCACTGCAGCCCATCACACCGGCCGTCACTGAATTCCCGCAAACCGGCGCCCACATCCTCGTCTTCCCCCCACGGCGCATGCGCACCGTCGGACACGCGCATCGCGCCCCGCTGGGCTCGCGCTCGCAGAGAGCCACTCTCCCTCCGTGTGACTGGTCGATTCCAAGCACGTGAGCGAGGTCTGTGGGTGGCCCTGTCTGTCACGTGGGACGTGGGAGGGGGTGGGTCACATGGGCGGCGATGGCGAGTGGTCGAGGTCTGCGGCGGGGTTGCTGTTGCTGCTGTGGGGAGAGGGAGGGCCGGAGCCCCGAGGAGCTGGTGAGTGATGGCCAGCGGGTCGGGTTTCCTCGCTGCTTTGGCGTGGGCACCGGGACGGGGTTGGCCCCTTTGCCCCATAAAGCGATCGCGGTCTAGGGGGTGAATGAAAGCTCCACAGTCGCTTCCCCAGGCTGACACCTGCCCCCAGGCTCTGCATTTGCATCGGGCATTTTCCAGCCGTTGTCTCGGCTTCCCACATCCGCACACCGGGCATTCTTCCCGTGTGGCTGCTGTGGGCTGCATCATTGCAAAGTCCGACCAAATGAATAGATGGGCCGTTTTTGATTTCACAGGTAGTGGCGAGTAGATCATTGCAAGCGTGTGGAGGCTTCAAACAGATATAGCATGACTGGGCAAAAGAGGTGGCAGGTGGAGTACAATGTAGGGAAGTGTCAAATTATTCACAATGGTAGGGCGAAAAGAAAAGCAGAACATGCATTGAAAAGTGAATAGATGTTGGTAATGAAGAAGGTTTTGAGGGCTTTGTACACAGCTCATGAAGTTAACATTGCAGGTATAGGGATAATTAGAGCAAATTGTACGTTTTCCTTATTGCCAAAGTGTTGCCATTTAAAGATTAAGGAAATGCTTCTGCAATTATGTCAGGCTTAAGTGAAACTGCACATGGAGTTCTGTGTATAATTTTGGTTTCCTTGTGTATGGATGCATATATTTGTCTTAAAGGATATGGAATTAAGATCTTTTTTAGCTTGAATCATGAGATGAGAGACCCATCCATGAGGGGAAAATGAGTAGAATATTCTCTAGAGTTCTGAAAAAATGAGAGGTCATCTCACTGAAGTTATAGCATTCTTAGGGAGATGCTGAGAGGCAGTTTTCTCCAGCTAAGGAGACTAGAACTGAGGGTTACAGTGTGTTACTTAGTCATTTAGGATTGAGTTAAGAACTTGCATGTTTGGATATCTTTGGAATTCTTTCACGGAGGGCTGTGGTTGTTCAGATATGTTCAAATCACATCAATAAACTTTCAGGAATTGAAGAATATGGAGATCAGACTGTAATGTTGTAGAGTCATTGAATATACAAAACAGAAGCAAGTGATTTGGCCTTCTGTGCCAATTAATAAAGGGCTATTTAGGCAAATCCCACTTTCCAGCTCTCAGTTTGTAGTCTCATAGGATGTAGCTCAGGAATTTTTCATCTTCAGTTTTTTTTTTGCCTTTAAAGAATTGAGGTCCAGATCCAGCCCACCTTGGGAACAAAACATTTTCATCACTGTCATTGTAATCCTTTACCAATATCTTAAATCCATTCCCTTGTGTGGAGTGAATGTTGAAGTTCTGCTCCAAAGCCAAATACACTTAGGGGCAGATCAAGCTTAAGGGGTTGAATGTGCTACTCTTAGTTCTTCTGCTTTTTCCCCCAAAGGTTTCGCTGAACCAGATGAAACTCTTGGAACGTGTGTTGTAATGTCCAAGATTAGCTGTGGGGCCTGAATAGTTCCATCATTTCTGGGCTTGCTGATGGGATGGATTTGTTACAGAAAGATAGTAAATCATTGCAATATTATCCAGAAGTTGAGGCGAGGAGTAGTTTTGCAGGGTTTTAGTCCCCAGTATATGGATGACGGTGGAACATTGGAGTGTAACAGCTTCTGGGCAGCAGGGTAAAAGTGTGACAGGGCTGGGGGTAGGGTGGTATTGGAAGATTAGTCTTGGTCAGCAGAGTGATAGTAATTGGTACCGGAAGAGTTGATAAATTGCAGAAGACTAATAGTGAAATTGTTGTCCTCTGCTTAGTGCCCTGATTGCACAATAGATATTGTGAAAATATCCTGAGATTCTTGACTAGCTGATCTAGTATGAAGCTGTAATGATTCTCAATTTAAAAAAGAAAGAAGGAATAATGGCCGTTTGCATTACAGAGTTAAATGTACTGGGAGGAACAATGAGTCGTTTAGTCTCAAGTTTTAGTTAGATCATGGCAAATGTCAGCCTCAACTCCATTTTCCCTTTTCTGTGAATCCCTTGGTACCCTTACCCAAAATCTGGTATCTGGAAGTTTCAGTCCACACCAGCATTGAGTGATGTCTTGGATGGGGCTAATGCAATGGATTGTTGAACTGGCTGTTCATTTTCTGTGAAGCTTTGTTTTTCTGTAACTGTTCTTTTTAAAGTTGGTACCTACATCTTTTGGACTTTTGATTGTCTCATAACTAACTGGGCTGGAAATAATGTAATATTGTATTTTTGTGACAGACTATTCTGGGAGAGACACGGGAGGAAGAAGATGAAATTTTGCCACGCAAAGATTATGAGGTATACAATTGCCTGATGTGGAGGTGCATTCAATTTTTATTTGTTCCTGTTTGTTGCATACCTGCTGCATATAATACTTCAAGGGAAAAAGGGAACAGACACTGGTGCAATGTCCTGCTTTTTATTCCTCATTTTCTTAAGAGTTTTGTCACCCACACTGCTGAGTCGAGCAAAGTAACTGTTGTATATTTCTTTTGTGCCATAGAATTCTCTTTTGAACATAATTAAGCCATGTGTCTGTTTAAATGATTTAATTGCTCCCCCCTTTGCTCATCTGATATTCCTTCCTACTTCTGGGTGGTCCTTTCACCTGTGAGAGGAGTAGTTTTCATCTTGAATAGATGTTGCCCGTTGTTAAATATATAGTACGTTATTACAACCTGAATACGGAGGAACTCTCTTGTATGAAAGTTCTGTCCTTTGCATTGAAGAAAGTGCAGTGTGTGATGGATATTGCAGAAGGTCTGCGTGACGGATTGCTTTATAGCTGAGAATTCCCCTTTTGGAGCCACATGGGCAACTGTATGGCAGCGATTTCAAAGAGCTGCAATAGAGAGCCAGAATAAATTGGTATCCGTAAACCATGCAGCAATGTAGAAATGTATAAAAATTATATCCCAACCTGACGCAATCACAGCTGATCTGATCCAACCCAGGTCCGAGGTGATTTTGTTTTTGCTTTCGGGTTGGAACCTGACACGTAGTAAGATCCCATTGGTCTTGGGTGGGGTGGCAGGTGGATGGGAGGGGGTTGTTGGTTTTTGGATTGGGGGTGGGGGAAAATGATCCTCATTCCCAGCATGTACATCATGTGCGTTTCATCCAAGAGCTGAGGAGGGGGTTACTTTGGTGATCAAACCTTTTCCATTGCCTCAAGAAACTGGATTGGGCCTAGGTCTCCCTTATCTTGGAGAGGAGCAAAGAGCTGGTCCCTCCAGGGGGTGAGCTGTGTTTCTATCCACCTTCTGGTGATTGTTCCCCACCAGTTAATTCTGGATTAAGGGGCTTGGCTGCATTGGTTGCCCCTGCCCCATGATTGAGTCACAGTGTCTAAGCAACCTCAACCTTTTTTAGTGGTTTGTCATTTGGCTTCCTCCTTGACGGGCTTTGGTATACTGACAGATGTATACAACAATTTCGTATGGAGTCAGCCAGTTCCAATTTGAGCTTACTTTTATATCTGAGCCTATAGTTGGGTCATATCAAACTTGGTTCAGGTAACCAGGCCCGACAGCAATATAATCTTAAAAAAAGAATTGTGGTAGTTCACTAATTTAATACTAAGGAATGAGCTACAGACTGGAATTCAATCAAAGGAATTGGGTGGTTATTGCATAGAATAACAGATACCCTGGTGTGAATCAAGTTGAGTTTGGGTGGTTTATATACAGAATAACTGGCCAGTCAGTCAGCACTTGTGGTTCAGGCTATAAGTAGATTTGAACCCTAAGGTTAAATTATAACTTTTAAGTGAGTTGCTAGTTTCTATGCATATTGTTGTTGCGTGCAACTATTTTGATTTTAATTTTGCTCATTCCAAAATGGTGCTAACTGTGGTTCACCATCTTATCCTTAACTGCCTGTTACTACAGATGAAGACACAAAATGCATACCAGAAATATTGGGGAATTGGGGGTTTAAAGAAAGTGAGGAACTTAGAAGAATAAATACTAGTAAAGAAGAAGTACAAAAACTAAATGCTGATAAATCTCCTTTAATGGGATTCTGGAATAGTTCCTGTAGCTGTAACATTGTTTATTCAAAGGAGGAAGAGCAGATGGGGAACTGCAGACCAATTAGCGATATCAGTTGTTGGGAAAATCCATTTTTAAGGTAGTGATAAAGGTATTTCAAAAACAAAATCTAGTTATTGGGCATAGCCAACATGAATTTTTGGATTGAAACTGACATGAACTGGATCCTCGATTTCCTTATCGGGAGACCGCAGTCAGTGCGGATTGGTAGTGACATCTCCTCGCTGACAATCAACACAGGCGCACCTGAAGGATGCGTGCTTAGCCCACTGCTCTACTCTCCCTACACTCATGACTGTGTGGCTAAGCACAGCTCAAACACCATTTATAAATTTGCTGATCAACTCAATGTTTCAGGAACAGCTTCTTCACCTCCGCTATCAGATTTCTGAACAGTCCATGAACCCACTAACACTACCTCGTTATTCCTCTTTTGCACTATTTATTTATGTAAGTTCTAGTAATTTTTGTGTCAGATCGACATGTCAGTAATAATAAACCTGATTCTGCTGTATTAAAGATGTAAGTAGAAGGGTAGGTAAAGGGAAACTTCTGGAGTTACCATATTTGAATTTTCCAATAACTTTCAATATGGTGCTACAGGAAAAGTTTTTTCAAGAAAAGAGTGATAATGTATGGATGGAAAATTAACTGAAGGTCAGAAATGAGAGGAGGAATAAATAGGTGGGTAATCTCATTGAAATAGAAATCAGGGTGCTTGACAGGATGGAAACTGAGAAGCTGTTTCCTTTTGCTAGAGAGAGTAGAAGGGAGCATAATATCAATAAAAGTTTAGGAGATGACAAATTTCTTTACTATTCCAGAGAGTTCAGGATACTCGGTAATTGAATATATTCTGGGTTCACATCGCTAGAATTTTAGACCCTTAATGGAATAAACAATATGAGGATGATGCCGGAAAATACAGTTGGGTTGTGACTTAACCATTATCATATCGAATTGTGGAGCCACTGTTTCTCATAATATTATGTTGTTTTGACAGAGCTTGGACTATGATAAGTGCATCAATGAGCCATACCTGGAGGTGCTGGAAACACTCGATAACAAGGTGTGCAAAGCTACTACTGTTAAATCTCATCACTATCACATTCTCAGAAGCAAGTATGGTTGGAAAATAAATGCTGGCCTTGCCAGTGACAGCCATGTCCTAGAAAAATAATAAAAAGACTGACTCTCTAAATAGAGAAGGTTTCTATTCTAGTTGGGGACTTAGGAGCTTATAAAAGGAAAACAATGACAAAATACAGGTTGAAATAACTTGAAGGATCATAAGATTTTCAGCAAATGAGAAGTATTTTTGATTTTTACATTCGCTTAACAGAACTTTCATTTTTTCTGATCTCTGTGTAAACCCGGTGAACATAATCAGGCTTATTGTTTGTTAGCCTATCTTTGAATTTTTTCTTGGATGTTGAAAATCTTATGAGTATCCCGAGTGGCATAAAAATTTTTCAAGCCCTTCAGATGACCCCACAGGAGGTCGATGGTGATGGCATTGAATGTCAAGGGTGTATGTGAAGACACTCTTGTGGTGATGGTCGTTGCCTGCAGAGCACTCATGATTTTCTGAATTCCATTTAATCATTCAAGCCCCCTCCATCCAGAAATTTCAGCACAGAATCTAAGCTGATACTCTGGTATCAAGGGAATATTTAAGGTGGAATTACTTGAATGAGATGTTAAATCCAAGCCCCTTGCACCTGATATGAACAGCTAATCTCATCTTGATATCTCAAAGAAGATCAGGAAAATTGTCCTGGTTTGGTTGATATTTACCCCTCAGCAAATACCATTGAGGATGATTATAGGTTATTTATGTGAGATCTTTCTGTGAGAATATTGTTTGCAGTTTTCCTTGCACCACACTGACTGTGAAACAGCCAAGGCATCCTGAAATTGTGAATGGTGCTTTATAAATTGATATTTGTGTTTACTGCACCTGTAATTGCATGGATTGCAATATTTTTTAAAAAAATATCACTCCTGCAAAACATTGATTTGCTCTCTTTTTCTCAGTAGCACCAATTTCTGCAATCCAATCTACATTTATAAATTTTAGGAAAATCCTAAAAAACAGTATTTCACAATAACAATCAACTTTATCCACAGAATAATCTTTTGTTGGTTTTTTGATTCCTTCCAATAAAACTTTAATTGGAAGGCTCTTCCTCTCACAGTGACTTGAATTTGGATATTCTTTCAGCCTGTGTCTGTGAGTTGCACTTGGAGTGTGCAATTTGACGTGAATGCAAGGCACGTAATTTCCCAGGGTGTATCCAGTCAATCGTGTTAATGAAATATTTATAAACTAGAAACGGGATCCCTCAATGATTGGTGGAGCAAGTTTAATTATGTCATTGCAGATTTATAACACAACTCACTTGCTTGTTTTGATTCTTTATCTTTTATGCCTAATCTTAAGAAAAACTACTGATTGACTCTACCTCTTGTCTTTCAACCACCCACCCTCAAATACAAAGAAGGACAGTAGCTTACTGGTGGAAGAGAAATGCAGATTTCCATTATTCTTATTGTGTAGAAATGCTTTCTAACATCATTGCTTTAATATTATGATTGAATTAAATATAATCAAATTGTAAATAAACAGAAGTTTTAAAAAAAAGTTGGAAACACTCAAGAAGTTGATTAGCACCTACGGTGAGCAAACAGATACCATTCCAGATGCGAGGCCTTCGAGTAACACCTGAACTGTTTCATTTTCCATATTTGCTGACTCTTCTGAGTGTTCAGCATTAGCACATATCAACCATTCTACACCTCTTTTCCATTGTTAATTCCAGTTTGTTTGCTCTGATTTCTGTGTGTGTATGTTTCTTTGTTTTAATCTGATTTCTGTGTTTGTTATCTTTGTTTCATTTGAATAGAGAGTCAGGAGATACGAGGCGGTGAAATGGATCCTGGTATTTTGTATTGGAGTCTGCACTGGTTTGGTGAGTGAGTTCTTGATCACAGTGTGTTGGTGTGTGTTTAATATAACAAAAGAAAGCCTATCAATGACAGCTTCAGGGGCTGCTCTTGAGATTTCAATGTTACCGATGAACAGGGTATCTTGCCTTCCCATTTGTGGTCAACTGATTAACCCTTGGTATCAAAGGGCAAAGGTCTGTATAATTATCACATTAATTAGCCTTGTCCTTCCACCATTTCACAACTGTTAACTTTTGAGTTGCTGTAGCCCCAGTTGCCCTGGGGTAATTCATCTGCCAGTTTGGGGGTTGGTGTTAGTGTTATTCCTCCCTAGAGAGCGTAGAATTTCGTAGTGTTTTATTGTTTCTACGGATTACTGGTTAATTGTTTAGAATTGTATATTCTTGTCCCTGTTTTTAAATCTTACTCCTCTGTCTTTGCAACCTTCTCTAGCACTGTGGTAGCTCCTTCAACTTGGTATCTTTCTTCCTCTATTGTAATGGCTCTGACAATGATGATGGTACTTCCAACTAGAAGTAACTCCCTAAATAACCATCTCTGCTACACCCCCAGCCCCGGATCAGCCTTTTCTACTTTTCTAAGAACATAATAAATAGGAGCAGGATGAATGATGGAGCAGGTACAAGATCATGGCTGATCTTCTACCTCAACAATTTTTTCTGGAGTATCCCCGTATTCCTGGATTTCCTCTGATATCCAGAAATCTTTTGATGTCAATTTTGAATGAACCCAAACCTCCACAGCCTTGAGGTAGTAAATTCCAAATACTCACCACCCTCTGAATGAAGAAATTTCTCCTCACCTCAGTCCTAAACTGTCTATTCCTCCATTTGAAATTCTTACCCCTGGTTCTGGATTTCACAGCCAGAGGAAACATCCTTCCTGCACCTAGCCTGTCAAGTCAGTCTTTGTTGAATTCCTTATTTGGTAAGTACTCCCTTTCTTGGGGCCAAAACACCACACATTATTCCAGATGTGGTTTCACCAAATCCTTGATACAGTTGCAGTAAGACTCCCAAAATTGGTTATCGGAGAGAAAGCGAAGCATGGGAATAAACAGGTCCTTTAGTTTGGCAGGCCATTACTTGTGAGGTACTATGGGAGGTTGGTACTAGGGCCCCAGCCATTCACAATCTAAATCAACAATTTTTGGCAAAGGAACAAATGTTATATTTCCAAGTGTGCTTACTATACTAAACTAGGTGGGATTGCTAGGTTAGTAAATTACCTCCAATTCAATGTGCTCTAACCTTGACCATCCTCCTACCTGGGACTTCATCAAAAGCCATCCTGAAATCCAAATAAATACACAACATCCATTGATTTTTTTTTCCCCTTAGCCATTCAGTTGTGGTATATTCAAATCCATTAATAATAAAAGCTTTCATGCCATTTACCTTCCTAACCACTCATTGTACCTGTATGTTGATTTTCAGTGATTTCCAGGTTCCTTTGAATGTCTTTCACTTAAAAAAAATATATACTTTGCTTTCATCATCTGATCTAAAATGGATGACTTGATATTTTCAACATTATATTCTCACTCACTCAGCTTGTCCAAATCCCCTTGAAGCCTCTTCTTCTTCATACTTACAATTCCATATAGTTGCCAGACTTGGAAACATTTGGTCCCTGTGCCAAAAATCATTGATGTAGATCGTTAATTTGCTGAGGCTCAAAGACTAATCCATGTAGTACCCCATTAGCAGCCTGCCAACCTGCTTATTCCCACACCGTGCTACATGTCCAATAACCAATTCTTAATGCATGTCAGTATGTTACCCCACCCCCCCCACACTGATTCCACATGTTCTAAACATGTTGGCCATCATTATTGAAGCATTCCAGAATGCAAATACACCACATCCATTGATTATTTTTTCTTAATTCCTTCCTCATCTATTCAACTGGTCACATCCTCAAAGAACTCCAACAGATTAGTCAAACATGATTTTCATTTCATTAGTCTACGCTGACTCTCCTATTATTCTTTTCAATGTGTTCTGTATTGCAACCTTCGTTATAGGTTCCAGCGTTATTCCCGCTGTTGACATTAGATGATCCGGAAGGCTACTTTTCTAACTTTACTTGCACCCTCCCCAATAGCACTAGAAAGTGTCCCGCTGATGTGCAACCCCAGTGATTGGTTTAGGTCCCACCTGTCACAAAAATGATTCCACTCCTTCAGAAATTTAAAGCCCTCCCTCCTACAACATCTTTCCAGCCACACGTTGATTT
Source organism: Pristis pectinata (assembly GCF_009764475.1). NCBI lineage: Eukaryota > Metazoa > Chordata > Chondrichthyes > Rhinopristiformes > Pristidae > Pristis > Pristis pectinata. The sequence continues at coordinate 17,050,710 of NC_067430.1, forward strand.
GCTCTATCCTATTTCTTTACTTGTTAGCATGTGGCACTGAGAGTAATCGTGAGATTACTAGCTTTTCTAGCTCCTAAACTCTCCTTTTCAACCTATCTCCTCAGTACATATATGGATCGCGACTTCTGGCTATTCACCCAACCCGTCAGGATGCTGTGCAGCTGCTCTGTGACACCTTGACCCTGGCATCAGGGAAGTAAAATATCACCAGAAGTTGTGTCTATGGCCTTAAAAATGCATGTTTGTCCCCCTAACTATTAAATCCTGTATCACAATTGCTGTCTCACTCTTCTTTCTGTCCTCTCCAGTAGTTGAGCCATTCATGGTTCCACATTGCTGACTTGACTGCAGCCCCCTGATGAATCATCACCCTGAAGAGCCTCCTGATGGGAGCCTGCTGCTCATCATCTGCCTGGCCATCACCCATTTGCCCCTCTGCCTCCACACTCTTAAGCTAAAAGTGCAATCTGTAAAGTACTCGGTGAATGTACCACAGTCAATGAAGCCATTGTTCCAGCTCCAATATGCAGAGCTTCTGCTGCTGCAGCTGGAGACTCCTACAGAAAGAGGCCATTTGGCCAGTCAGGTCCATGCCAGCACATGGGGGGGGGGGTGGAAGCAATCCCCTTAGTCCCATATCCCCTCCTTGCTTCCTTATCTCTGAAACTTATTCTCTCTTACTTTCACCCATCAAATCCCCTTTGATTCTTTTTGCCATTAACCTACATTGAGGGATAGTTTACCTGAAGCCATTTAATCTACCAGCACATCTTTGGGATGTGGGAGGAAACTGGAAAACCTGGAAGAAACCCACATAGTCATGGAGAAAGCTTGGAAGCTATGTGCAAGTGGATATCTAGGACAAGGGAAGCATCCAAGATTTTCCACATGTCACTGGCTGCACAGTCCATTTGCTGAGCTGCCCTGCCATGCTTCAGTAATAACTTATTAACAAAAAGAATTGTTAGAAAATATTCATCATCCACCTACTGGACTTGCACTGATGTCTTGTTGTAAAGCTGAATACCAGTGCTGAGATTCTTCTAGGGACCCCACTCAGTATCACCCCCGTTCACTATCAAAGCTGTGCATAAACCTCTTATAACTGGCCTGTTTCTCCAAGCTTTTACGAGCTTCTAATACAACTCACTAACAATTTTGCTTTTCATAGTATTCTTGGCTTGAGGTATTTTGGAAAACTATATGTGTGATTTTTTTTTTTGCCATAATAATATGCCTTTTTATTTAGTGGTTTATTATACTTCTCGGAGTACCTCACAAACTATGAATTACTTTCAGTCCAGGTGAAGGTGGTGATACACAGCAAGATTCTGTTCAGGTTGATAAGCTGAATGATTAATTTATTGGTTTTTAGTGATGTTGGTTGAGAGAAGAATGTTCCCTGGGCCATTAGGGGGAATTGTCTGGTATTCTCAGTTGTTGAGTTTGACACCGCATTGGCAAAATGGCACTCCAAATGTGTGCATTCCTTATGCGTTACCTTTTAGCCTAGATTGTGTGTTAAAGTGCTGTTATAGAGCTTGAACCGATGATCTGATTCTGACAGATGTACTGCCAATTAATCCATACTGATTTAATAGAAAAGTTAACTGGGACAACCATAACTGTGTGTTTGGAGACCGTCAGTCATTGTACTTCATTACCTTATTTTGAATTATTGTTTCTGTCTTTTTGTTTTAGGTTGGGCTCTTTATCGATTACTTTGTTCATCTCTTCCAAAATCTCAAGTTCCAAATTATTGGAAAATGTATCCTTTAACTTGCAGTAATATCAGGACCTGACAAATGACTGGAGGAGAAACACTGCACATCATACTGAACCTGCAGCAACATCCACATCCTAAGAATAAATGAATTTTAAAAAATGTGGACCGAGGATGACTTTATTTTATCTTCTACATGCCAAATCTGCTATGAAATGCCCTCTGGTCAGTTGGCCTTGCTGCATTCTTTAAAAGAGCTGTTTTTTTTCCAAATCTGTTTTTATCCCTTTGCATCAGAAGCTTCCCTGCCCTGGTTTTGTTGGTGCACTTCAGGATATTCTGTGAATCCAATCTTTGTAGAAAGAAACTGTAATCTTGAAGGTGTTTTGAGTGCTGTGTATTTTCCTTGATTCCTTTCCCTTCAGCGGTGGAAGATTGCAGTGAGGGGGGCTGTCTTGTACTCTCCCTCCTTGAGATTCTAGCATTCAATATTGGTTTCATCTTTTTGGCCAGCTTGCTGGTGCTGATTGAGGTACAAAATTGCAAGCATGTTACTGTTGCACTTGGCTTAATGCTCTCTATCAAAAATGAAACTATTAAACAGTATAAGGCAGCCACAGCATTTGATGCTTCATGTCCAGTGAACACTACATTGCTTACTTTCTGTTGCTCGCCCTACACAATGCTCATGACAGTTGTATATCATCATTTTCCTTCAGAAAAGCTTAAAGGTCTGCAGTCTGAGCCTTGTCTTTATTATCTGGCCTTTTTTATTTTTGAAAATTCTGTCTGCTTCACAGCCCATTGCAGCTGGATCTGGAATTCCTGAAATCAAATGCTACCTAAATGGGGTGAAGATCCCTGGGATTGTGAGGCTGCGGACCCTGGTCTGTAAAGCACTGGGTGTGCTCTTCTGTGTGTCCGGAGGTAAAGAACATTTATTTCTTTCTCTTTTAGATAGAAGCATAGTGAAACGTGCTGAGTCTCAGTGTGATTACCAACAGCCCCATGAAATGAAACATTATAGAATATATGCAGAAGGTCAACCAGGATCCAGACAAAGAGAGCCTGATATTTTGGGTGGAATGTTCTATTGCAAATAAAATATTCTCTGTTACTGTGTTTGTAAACCTCTGAATTGGTACTGTTTTAGTGACATTTACAGCTTTATGTACAAACAGCAATATGCTAATCTGCTCTCTTGTAATCTACTTAATTTGGCACTAATAGCTCAGACTTCTACCAAAGTAAATCATTAAATAGTTCAGGTGGTAAAGTTGTATTTGTTCAGGAATTACCCTGTGACTCAGTGATGTGTAATAAATAGTCTCCTATGTTAATCAATTGCATTCTGGATTGGTTTCAACTTGCCTGTCTACAATGCATATATTATATGCTCAGTAAATTGTTTATTTAATTTTAATGGAGCTCTATACAAATAACAGGAGGATTGCTAATGGTGATATGGTGAGCTGTGATGGTATGGTTTTACTTTGTTTCTAGTGGGTCATTTACTACTTAATATGGAACATCGAACAGTACAGCACAGTACGGGCCCTTCAGCCCACGATGTTGTGCCAACCTATATGAACCTCCTCCATGGTCAATCTAACCCTTCCCTCCTACACACCCCATAACTCTTACATCCATGTGCCTACCTAAGAGTCTTAAATGTTGCTGTTGTATCAGCCTCTACCACCACCCCTGGCAGTGCGTTCCAGGCACCCATTATTCTCTGTGTAATTTAAAAAAAAACCTACTTCTGACATCTCCCTAAACTTTTCTCCACTCACCTTAAACAGATGTCCTCTGGTATTGGCCATTGCTGCAGTGGGAAAAAGGTGCTGGCTGTCCATTCTATCTATGCCTCTCATAATCTTATACACCTCTGTCAAGTCACCTCTCATCCTCCTACACTCCAAAGAGAAAAGCCTGAGCTCGCTCAACCTTTCCTCATAAGACATTCTCTAGTCCAGTCAGCATCCTGGTAAATCTCCTCTGCACCCTCCCTTAAGCTTCCACATCCTTCCTATAATGAGGTGACCAGAATTGAACACAATATTCTAAGTGTGGTCTAACCAGAGTGTTTTAGAGCTGCAACATGCCTCATGGCTCTTGAACTCAATCCCCCGACTAATGAAGGGCAGCAAACCATGTGCCTCCTTAACCACCCTATCAACTTGTGCAGCAACTCTAAGGGATCTGTGGTCTTGGACCCCAAGGTCCCTCTGTTCCTCCACACTGCTAAGAATCCTGTCATTAACCCTGTACTCTGCCTTCAAGTTCGATCTTCCAAAGTGTATCACTTCATTCTTTTCTGGATTGAATTCCATCTGCCACTTCTTCGCCCAGCTCTACATCCATTCTTCTGGTGGGTTGCTCATTTTAAATTGCTAAATTGGTTTGTTATTGTTACATGTACTGAGGTACAGTGAAAAACTGTTTTTCATGCCATCCATACAGATGCAGAATAAAGTGTTACAGTTACAGAGAAAGTGCAGGCAGACAATAAGGTACAAGGCCATAACTTGGTAGATTGTGAGGTCAAGAATCCACCTTATTATACTAGGGGACCATTTCAATATAGAAGCTGTCCTTGATCCTGGTGGTATGTGCTTTAAGGCGTTTGTGTCTTCTACCTGATGGGAGTGGGGGTGAAAGAGAATGTCGGGGTGAGTGGGGTCTTTGATTATGTTGGCTGCTTTACGGAGGCAGCGACAAGTGTAGACAAAGTCTATAGCGAGAGGCTGGTTTCCGTGATGTGCTGAGCTGTGTCCACAACTCTCTGCAGTTTCTTGCAGTTTCAGGCAGAGCAGTTGCCATACCAAGCTGTGATGCATCTGGATAGGATGCTTTCTATGGTGTATCTATAAAAATTGGTGAGGGTCAAAGGGGTCATGCCAAATTTCTTGCACCTCCTGAAGAAGTAGAGCTGCTGGTGCACTTTCATGTGCCTTGTGTTAGCTGAAGAGCAAATCATCTTCATACTGAAGTGCATTTTAAGTTATGCCATCGTTTATATAAAAATTTTTGATAATAGATTGCTTCATTGGTGATTCTGACAGCACATTTCTTTTTACTGGATCTGAGAGTTCTGTAGAAATAGGATTTTAAATTTTTCCCAGGTTTTCTAGTATGAGAAGACATTTAGTCCTCTTCTGTGGTTTGAGTTGATTCGTTTATTTTTAGTGTGAGTGTGTTCTTGTTAGTGGGTACAGCCTTTACCCATTTGGTTCACTTGCTTGGTCCTCCTGGAAGTCCTGGGTGCTGCCTGTATAAACTGACAGGTTACCTTGCTTTCCAGGTTTATTTGTGGGGAAGGAGGGCCCAATGATTCACAGTGGAGCAGTGGTGGGAGCAGGGTTGCCTCAGGTAAGTAAGCAAAGTTACCTCTTGCATTTAATCTGATTTATATGTAATGTATTTGGGATAAGGTGCTGTTTAATCCCCTAGATGATCAGGTTAGATATCCTGCTGTCCTTTTGGTTCTGTTACTAAAGTTTCAATTAGTGAATTACGGAATTACATTAACTGGTGTATCACACCCCACACCTCCCCTACAATCAGATCAACCTCCAGTCATTTTTAATGTAACAATAAATACATTGTATGTATGATCAGAAATTGCACTACTTGTGTCTCATTTGGGTAACTGGTCCAATGTCTTTACTGGTTCCACCAGCACTTGCTCCACATTTGGAAAAAGTAAGACTAAAACAGTGAATTGGTGGGATCTGGTAGGTCTTTGTTCTTGCCTTCATCTGAGTTAATTCTGAATATATATCATTGTCCAGAGCACTACTCAGCATGTGGTTCAGCCACTCTTGCAAGTCGTTTGACTTTGCAAGAAGCACGTTGTTTATTACTGAACAGGCTTAGGAATGCAGCAGTAATAATTTGCAAGTTTTGAACATAAACACTTTTTATTGTTTTCTAGAGTTTGTGAATCTGTCCAGTGTCTTTGTGTGTGACAGGAATTCTGTAAATGTACTTCAGTGTTTGTGATGGTGTTTAATTTGTGATGTTCTTTGACTGAAGTAAGGGATAAATCTTTCAGATGCTGATTTTTTTTTACAAAGACAGAAGTTAATTGACTTAGCTGGGTGGATGTGGACTGAATGCAGGTGAATTGTGGACTGAGAAAACGTACAACTGGGTGTGGGCTGTGGCGGTATAGCAGAGTAGAATTAGAGTAAGGGGCAGTGTGTTGTAGGGCAGAGCGAGGTGCATGGAGTGATTTTTTTTCAGGCTCTTGCAATGTTTTGCTCTGTATCTGATGCTTGCTTTGCTTTTTTGCCTCCTGGTACAGTTTCAGAGCATTACTTTCCACAAGGTCCAGTTCAACTTTCCTTATTTCCGCAGTGACAGGTAAGAATCCTCACCTCCAAATCCTGAATTTTATTGAAATGCCAATTTATGTTGTCAGTTTAAGCTTGCAGAGCCTCAAGACTATCCACTGTTTGCAATTGTTCGTGCTGGGAGCTCAGTCACTTAATTGCTGTTTGTCATGTGGTTATTAACCATTGAAGAATATAAATATGTGGTATTTGCTTGCTGCCATAGTTCCAAAACTGAGTTTTGCTCTCTGTTTAGAGATGAATTTCATTAGATCAAGACTTTAATAATTCTCTATTTTTTTTCATGATTTTATTTATATATTGCATTTGGCATAAGATGTGAAATGGAACTTGAATGTTTTAAGTTTGTTGCTGAATACCGCAACCTTGAAGGGTTATGGTCAGACTTCAAGCATCTGGGGGAAATTGGACATGGTTTGTAGTACTTTATTCTGAAAATATTGCTAAACTTGGAATGGCATGTAGTGAAACCAAATTTAACTCAATTGCTGTAAATTAATAGCCCTTTTAATTCTATATTGGTTTCAAAAGATCTTCTGAAGAATTTCAGAAAAGTTTCTTGGTCAAATGCAAGGCAAACTAGCCCAATTCTGTGTAGAACTGAGCAATAAAACATGGATTTCACTGCAAGGTTTCATGTATATTGTGTCCTGGCAATGGAACGTTGCTGTGTGGTCTCTAGGTGGACACTGTTGTACACAAAACCGTGGAGGGCAATGGAGAGGCAGCGCCCTGTTCTAAATAAACACTGATGTAGAATATTGTGTTTTGTGGAGCATGATTTTCAAATAATAAATCACTTCAGTCGTTCTGTACAGTCTCCACTGAAGAGACAGGATGAAGCTAAAATCTCCACTAAGGAAGAGGAAGGCCTTGGGGTATCAATGGCTGACATCAGAGTATCAATAGAAGGGGCCAGGGAGCAGGTTACATACCTGTTGACTGAAGCAGAGATTCCTAACTAACACCTTTTCTAAAAAAAATGCCATTTTCCGATTCCTGGTTTGATGCCAGCATTGATGTGGGACAAATATGCCATAATGCATCATCCAACTCTTCAACCTCACTTCAAAGTGGTACCCTTATTACAATTATTTGATTCTGTCTTTGTTGCATGGGCAGGTTGAGAATCCTTGTCTCTGATAATTGCAGATCGAGATGTTGAGACCCACAGTCTCAACAAATTCGAAATGAAGGAATGTGTCTGGAGAGCAGATATGCCTCAGTTGCCTATGATAAAGCAGGATGAGGACAGATTCGTGGCAGGTTAGCAGATTGCTCCGCTTGCACTAACTAGGTGAATTAAAATTTCCCCCTCAAGTTGGATTATGTAATCCTTGGTTGGATTCTCAGCTGGTGTTGTGGTATCCTGTGACATTGACACTTACAGGCTGTGTTGGCTTTACAGAGACAAGCGGGACTTTGTCTCGGCAGGGGCAGCAGCAGGAGTTGCTGCTGCATTTGGGGCTCCAATTGGAGGGACACTCTTCAGTCTGGAGGAAGGATCCTCATTCTGGAACCAGGCACTAACCTGGAAAGTGGTGAGTGAGATGGATTACTACCAGAGGCAAGCAGCAAAAAGGAGCATTTTCAAGCTTTTGTAGCATTTTTTTTGTTGGGGTGTAAGATGGGATGTTGCTAATCTTTGGCTGTGGGTCACGGGTAATGCAGCAGTTTGCCATGGCAGGTTTTTTGGAAGGGGAGAGTTTGTGTAGATGGTGTTTGTATGTGTGCTCGGTGTAGAGCTGGGTGGGAATTGATTTGTTTGTAGTGTTTAGGCTGAAGTTCTGTGATAAGTTATGGTGCTGTTTTTTGACCATTTCTGTTCTCCATTTTCCAGCTCTTCTGCTCAATGTCTGCCACCTTCACGCTGAATCTGTTCCGCTCAGGGATTCGCTATGGGAGCTGGGGCTCCTTCCAACTGCCAGGACTGCTCAACTTTGGAGAATTCAAGGTATTTTGAATTTTTGGTTACTTTCTGTAGCAGCTTTAACTTTGTCATCTGAAAAATTGACCTCTACTTGTTCTGAACTGTTATAACTTGACTAGGTTTAATGTAGAAAAGATTTGGCTTCTATCCTAGAGTGAGACATTATTATTAAACATTCTCTAATTGGATGAAATGACTGAAGTTATTTGTACTGATGTATTTCTGATTAAGTAGTTACTGTTCCAAAACATTTGTCCAATAATTTATTAATAATTTAACTATATTTCAAGGTTTACTTATTGAAACTGACTAGACTCCATAGGTAGCACTTTCACTTTGGAATCAAAAAATTTTAGGTTCGATACTCTCTTCTGAGACTTGAGCACAAAATCAAGGCTGACAGTCAAGTGCAGTACTTAAGGGATTGTATGTTGTTGTTTAAAATACTATTGTTCAGATGAGAGGTTAAATCAAACCGATGGGGCCTCTTTGGGTATACACGAGGGATCCCAGGACTTGGAGAAGGGGATTTCACTGTGTCTTGTACCTAACTGAGATCACTAAAAGCAGATTATCTGGCTATCTTCATTTCTGTTAGTTATTTAAGGCCGTGAAAGGTGCAAGTTGAATATCTGTTTATCCATCTGTATCTGTTTGACTTTGTTGCTCTGTTTCTGTTTCTTTATGTGTGGCTTGTGCACTTGCCCAACCCCTCTTGGGCATATGCTCTATCCTCTTGCTTTGTTTGGGGTGGGGAGGCGGGGCTTATTTGCTTGCATTCTGGCACATTTTCACACTGTGCCATCATTCTAAATTAAGCCTGACTGTTAGATGTTTCAAATTTCTGGTCGGAATATTCTATGGCTGTGATGTGCATGTCACCTCAATCTGTCTCGTGCATTATTTCTGATAAACCTGTACTGATGCTTGACTCTTGGTAAACCTATTGCAATGTGTGATGGTGGTCCAGCTGTTCAGCGTACAGATCCTCCCCAGGTTACGAACACCCAACTTGTGTGCGGCCTGTACATACAAATGTGCGTGTGGGAGACCGGCGGCATGGATTTGCTGGCTGCTGTGGGCATTGTCTGTAGTGGGGGATCTTGGATCGCATTGATATCTGAATGGATAAGCTAAATGGCCTGGTTTAATTACACGTTGCTCTTGATCGTCCAGTGTTTTTATTTGAATATATTGCCAAGCAGCTGCATTTCCAACTTACAAACAATTCAGGTTATAAGCAATTCTCTGGAACGGAACCTTGTTGTTACCTTGGGAGAACCTGTATGTGTGAGTGAGGGTTTTGGGGGTTTCATTGATTTTTTCATTTTAATATTTGACTGGTTGTTGTTATTGTATTTAAGTGTGCAGATGGAGACAAGAAATGTCATTTGTGGACAGCAGTGGATCTGGCATTCTTCATTATCATGGGTGTGATTGGTGGACTTCTGGGAGCAATGTTTAACTGTATGAATAGGAGGCTGGCAAAGTACCGTATGCGCAATGTACACCCTAAGGCCAAGTTTGTCCGGTAAGCAAGGGTCTCTGAGAAAGTTCGTGAAATCTTTGAGTTTTGCATAAACTTTGATCATATCCCAAATCATTTACTCTTTCAACCTTTATTCATACTACTGATTTTACTGAATTTGGCCAGGGTACAACTGCACAGGTGCTGGTTGTCCCCCAGTGCCCCAATCTACTTTTTCTTTATTATTCATTTTCAGGATCTGGGTGTTCTAGCAAGGCCAGCATTTGTTGCCCATCACTAATTGCCTGTGAGAAGGTGGCGCTGCGGTCCATCAAGGTGAAGATACTTCCATGGTTATGTTGGGGAGGGAGTTGCAAGAAGTAGCCACAGCAATTTAGGACCAACAAGATGCTTCCTAGTCAGGATGGTGTGCAACGTGGAGGGGAACTTGCATATGGTGATGTTTCCGTGCACCACCTGCCTTTCTCTCCTTGATAGGAGAGGTTGCAGATTTGGTAGGTGCTGCTGGAGTAGTCTAGGCAAGTAAATGCAGTACGTTTTGTTGATGGTACTCACTGCAGCCATTATGGCGGAGAGCATGAATGTTTTTTTTTGGGGGCTAACCAATCAAGCAAACTGCTTTATCTTGGATGATATTAAGCTGCTTGAGAGTTATTGGTGTACTACACTCATCCAAGCAAGTGGAAAGTACTCCAAGTTCCTGGCTTGTGCCTTTAAAGATTTAGGGTGCTTCTGTAGCCATGGAATTTGTGTCTGGCCTAGTAGAAGTTTTGGTCTACAGTGATCCCAGGATATTGATTGTGAGTACATGGTGCTGGTAATATTGAATGTCAATAGTAGGCGATTAGACTCTGTTGTTGAATATGGGCATAGCCTGGTACATTGGCATGTATGTTACTTGCGACTAATCAGCATGTGCTTGAATGTTGTCTAGGTCTTGATGCATGCAGACAAGGGTTGTTACTTTTGCTGAGGAGTTACGAACATTGGGCAATCATCAACAAACATTCCCACTTATGATCTAATGCCAGGAAGGTCATTGATGAAACAACTGAAGATGGTTGGGTCTAGGACAGTTCACTCCTGCATGGACATCCTGGGGCTAGGATGATTGATCTCCAACAACCACAACCCTCTTCCTTTGTGTGAGGAATGACTCTTAAACACTTAGTGATTTTCACTTATTGACTTCAGTTTTACTGGGTCACCTTGATGCCACACTTGGTCAAGTTTTTGCCTTGAAGTCAAGAGCAGTCACTCTTACCTTCCCTCCAGAATTTAGCTCTTTGTCCATGTTTGGACTTAAGGCTGTGATAAATCTGGAACTGAGAGGTTCTGGCAAAATCAAAATTGGGTGAGTAAGTGCTGCTGGATAGCACTGTCAGTGAGACTTTCCATCACTTTGGCAAATGGACTGATCAGAGAGTAATTATCTGGATTGGATATGCCCTGCTTTTTTTTGTGAACAGGACAAACCTAGGCAATTTTCCACATTGTGTGGTAGATGCCAGTGCTGTATCTGCACTGGAACAGCTCTGCTAGAGGTGTAACTGGTTCTGGAGAGTAGGTTTTCAGCACTACATTTGGCATGTTTTCTTTTCCTGGATACTTTTGCTATATCCAGTGATCTCAGCTGTTTCTTGCTAATGCTTAGTGAATTGAATTATCTGGAAACTGGCTTTTGAGATGTAGGGATCCTGCTATTGATGAGGATGGGAATGTTCTCAGAGTCTCCTCCCATTAGCTGTTTAATTGTCCACTGCCATTCACAAATAGATGTGGTAGGACCGCAGAGCTTCAATCTGAACTGGTGGTTATGAAATTGCCTATTGCATGGGTTTTCTGTTTAGCAGTCAAGTAGTCCTGTATTGCAGCTTCACTAGGCTGGTACCTAGTGCTGGTCCCAGCATATCCTCATGAACATGGTTGATGTCCTTGATGATAGTATAAGGGATGTGTTGGAACATGAGATTACAGGTAGATTGTGAATACTGCCAGGCTATTCTCTCTGAGAGACATTAAAGCCAGGTCCAACCTTGACCTCTGTTTTCAAGTTATGTCTTCCAGCCTGTATCATTAGTCCAGAATTGGTTAACTGGCTGATTTTTATTTGTCACCCCATCCCTCCCTGCCCAGAGTTCATAGTGGCATACTTTTGAAACTACCTGCTTGAGGAATAACTGTATACAGGCCTCCTTGGTTGCTGGGTATAAGCTTAGCAGTTGCTGAGTTCCCAAATCCAGTTCCCAGTGATGAAAATGCTGAAACGTTCCTGTAGAAGCCAAGCTAATTGTGCCACTTATGTTCTGTTTTATATTGAAGCATCACATGAAGATTTTTTCATCACTGTCTCTGTCTTCACCTTCAGGATCCTGGAGAGTCTGTTAGTTGCTATGGTTACAACAATGGTAATCTTTATAGCCTCCGTGACTCTAGGGGAGTGTCGGGAGATCCCTTCACAAACTCATAGCAACAATGCAACACTCCAGGTGAGTGTAACATTCATGCTTTTACACTTACTACACAGTATTGTATTCTGGAGGAAATGAATTTGTTTGTAATAACTTTTGGGGAGAGATGTTTTGGGTTCATTGATACTGCTCTGTATCTCAGTGATTTATTGGACACCATTGGTTTTGTCCCTCCTGCGAACAGTTGCTGATAGTTTTCAATGAGAGTCATCAATAAGCAGTGAAACAGTAAGGTTTAAACGGAGTAAGGAAGAGCTTTTATTTATTGTGTATGTGATCAAAATTGTTAGCTTTCAGACATCATCACACTCCAAGAATGTATTGTGAGTTCCTTTTATAATAAGAACTTTTTTTTAAATGAAGGTAAATGGTCTTAACTAACTGCTGATCTTGAGCTTCTCAGTGCAATAGGCATAAATGCTGAGTACTTTGGTGTTTCAGTCAGAAGGATGCAGGTGTACACTATGGTGGGTAGCCAGTTTGCTCTGCCTTACCTTGAAACAGCATTTCTCTGAAGCACACATGTTATGGAGAAAAGCAACATCTTTGAGATGTGTGCCCAAGCATGGTGCAGCTGCACGTTTCCAAATTTGACACCTCAGTTTTTGAAAAGTAAATTGCTGTTTAGCATTTAAAATAAGTTTTGCTATATTCAGACCAGTTGCTGTCTCAGGAGCACCCTGAACTCGGTGATCATTTGTACTTAAGTATTTGACATGGGGATTAAAAGTTCAGTTTGTCCTGGGTAATTGGAGGTTTTGGCTCATTCACTGTGACAGGTGAAACTCCTAAGTGTTGTTATGAGCAGAAAATACTGTCCATATACTATGGAGTGAGCAGATCAATGGCCTTTCATTAGGAATGAGAAAAGTTAGAAATGAAATAAGTTTTCAGTTGCAGAGAGAGTGGAGAGGCGCAGAGAAAACAAAAGAGAAGGAGTCAGAAGGTGATTTCCTGTACCTTGAGCTTACTTTGAGCTCTGTTGGAACTCTGGAGGCCAAAGATGGGTCAGAATGGAATGGCAAATTAAAATGACTGCAGCTAAAAGGTTGTGGTCACCCTTGCGATCACCCAACCTATGCTTGGTTTCCCCAATGTAGGGGAGACCATATCGTGAGGACAGAATGCTAATGTAGGATTACCAGTAACTTCTGTTCTTATTTCAGATTTGTAGCAATTGCAGTGTTTAGCTTTTGAATTTTTGATGTAAATGGGTGTCTAGGATGGATCTGCTGGTTCATGTACAATAGCTCCTATTACTGACACCTTGCGAATTAATTCTGTCACTTTGCAATCTGTTATTATATATTTCAATTTAATTTCCCTCAGGTATCTGAGGAGGATGTGAATTCCAGCATCAAAACCTTTTTCTGTCGCAATCATACCTATAATGACATGGCTACATTGTTCTTCAACCCACAAGAGACTGCCATTCTCCAGCTATTCCACCAAGATGGTGAGTCACAGTAGATTTTGTGTGATAAATTTTGCATTCATTTTGGCTTCATGTAGCAAATGCCTGCTCATGTTGACCCTAGACCTTCATTAGCGTGCCTGTGTGCTGCAGCTGCTGATCTCTCACTCTGCTATAGTCCCAAGACAATTGAACCCTCTTCACTTCACATCATTTCCTTACCAACCCCCCTCCTGCCCCCCCACTGCCGTCCCATGTCCCCAACTCCATGAAAATGTCCCTTGGCTTGTAAGGGGGGGGGAGGGGGTGGGGGCAGATGTCATCCAACTAAAAATTTCAATCTTGAGTTTTGTTGCATACAAGTTACAATGTAGGTAAATTGAATTAAGATATGAGTGATCTGACTGAATGACAAAGCAAGCTATAGAGGTTGAATGGTTCTGTACTCTTTCACAGGGACTGGCTCACTTCTCAGCTGCAACTTTATTAGTCAAAAATCAAGAGAACAGATGCCATAAATTAATTGATTGTTGTAATTGCCCAAATGATCCATGTGTACATGCAGACAGTGTCAAAGACTGGTCTAGCCAATGAGCCATGCACGATGCCTAATATTAGATCAGCTGAAGGATTTTGCTTTTATGTTAGTTGTTCCATTATTCTTGTTTCTGCAGGAACCTTCAGTCCAGTCACTCTGAGCATTTTCTTCATTCTTTACTTTATTCTGGCCTGTTGGACATATGGTTTGTCTGTCCCCAGTGGACTCTTTGTGCCCTCGCTGCTGTGCGGTGCTGCCTACGGTCGACTTGTGGCAAACGTTCTGAAAACGTGAGTGTTCTGAGGATTAGTTTAGTGCAATTAGTTTCCAAATCTCTTTGTATCTGAGGTGACTGCTGTTAATTCAAGATGATTGCAAATGTTGGTGTGCAATGGATTACAGTAAGTCTTTGGCTATGCAAAGGAACATGCACCACATCTATATATTTCACATCCTGACGGATAGGGAAGGGATAAAACATGTTTTTTGGGGGACATTGTGGACAAAGGGAACTAGTGGGCTGCAGAGTGGTGTTGTGATGTATTAGATGTAACTGCTTTTAAGAGTTTTCTTTTAATCTGTAGGTACATCGGGATGTCTCACATCTATTCTGGAACTTTTGCTCTAGTGGGAGCTGCTGCATTCCTGGGGGGCGTGGTTCGTATGACCATCAGTCTCACTGTCATTCTCATTGAATCAACCAATGAAATCACATATGGATTGCCCATCATGGTCACATTGATGGTATGTCTGTTTAGGGGGGAAAGGGTGGGGATTGGGTTCCTCAGTATGTGCTGGTGGAGGTCAATGATAGGATAATAATCTTGCAGTCATCTTGTGAGGAAAGTTCGAACAGTTATGGTTGGTTGGATTCTGTTGGAATTTAGAGTAAGCAATGACTTGACTGAAATATTTAACATCCTGGGGGGTTTTGACTGGGTGGATGTAGCGAGGATCTTTCTGTTTGTGGGAAAGTATAGAATTTGAGGTCAATGTTTAAAGAAGTGTTGCCTATTTTAGACAAATGAAATGAACTCTTTTCCTCTTGGGGTCATCTGTCTTTGAAACTCTCTTCCTCAAAGGCTGTTTAAAGCAGAATCTTTGGATATTTTTAAGGCAGAAATAGATGGATTCTTGATGTGCAAGGGAGTGAAAGGTTACCAGCAATAGACAGGAATGTGGGGATGAGGTTACAATTGGATCAGTCTTGATCTTATTGAATGGCAGAGCAGGCTTGTGGGGCTAAGTGCCCTATCCTTCCTGATTTGTACGTACGTATATGAATGTTGAGCGCAAGGTTCAGAGTGGGATAGTGGTACTGTGTGTAACTTTATGCATTCCCAATTGTAGCTGTGCTTCCCAGTGATTGGTATCCCCAGAGCTACTATTTCAGTGAATAGTGAGCTATCTTGTGGGCTGTGGAGTCATGAGACTGTGATGGTGAATAACAGTTACATTTGATCTGCAAGGTACCAAATGCTACTAACTTTTGATATCAGGTAAGTTTAATCAAATACTTCCATCTTTCTTCCTCTCCATGTTTCTCCAGGTGGCAAAGTGGACAGGCGATTTCTTCAATAAAGGAATTTACGACCTGCATGTGGCACTTCGTGGTGTCCCATTGCTTGAATGGGAGACTGAGGCTGAAATGGATAAGTAGGTGTTTATCATTTAAGACTCCTGCACTGTCCTGTCTGTTTTTGTCAAATAATTGATGTAATCAATGAATTGATGAGCAATTGATTAGGTTTGATTTGAAATCATGGTTTGCCTATTTGAGAGAGATGCATGTTACACCAATATCTGGGCAAGCGCAAAACTATTGGTTCCGAGAATCATTCATCTTCACTGAATCCCTCGGATCTACTTGTTGCAATTCATTAGTTCAATGTGTTGTTAGAGACTTCATTAATGGTGTGGAGAAAGAAATCCAGGAGAAGTTTTTGAGTCTTCTCTAGTATTTGCAGATGCAGCAGGTGTCTGGGCTTTTGCAGAATAACATGATGGTTGCATTAGGGGTTCCCTCCCTGAGTCAAACTGAGATTTGCAATTTCACTCTGGGCACATTGTAACTGGTGGGACTGCGCAGTGGTTCTAGACTGGATATACGCTGAGGCATTGTAAAATAAATCCCAATTTGAAAGACTGGAGTTTGATTACTTTTATGTTCAATTGCAGGTTGACAGCCAGTGATATCATGGAGCCAAATCTAACCTATGTCTATCCTCATACCCGAATCCAATCATTGGTCAGTATTCTGCGCACCACCGCACATCACGCATACCCTGTCGTCACGGAAAACAGAGGGAATGAGAAGGAGTTCATGAAGGGAAACATCCTCATCAGCAACAACATTAAGTTTAAGGTAAATCTACATTAGTGTGATATCAGCACAGCAAATCCAAGCATGGTGCAAGTGATATCACCTATATCTCAGATGGTGTTGGAGAATGGTCCGTAGTGGCAAATTAGAGTGTAACTAAACCATTGAGGTAATACCAATAGACAATGACACGTTATAACTGAAGGATGATATTGAGAAACATAGTGATATTGACGGAAAGCCATGTGGTCGGATTATATTTAGATTGTTCCAGTGATGGACACAATGGTCCAAATCACTGAACTAATGAAGAAACTAAATAAAAATCTTTGTCCCAAAGCCCTTGATAACCAGTAGTTTGAAGAACGGCCACTGTTAAGACATTAAAAAATGCAGCTACGTAGGCATATCGAGCTCCTGAAAACAGAAACAAGATGAATTATCAAGTGATCTGTTTTGAATTCCCGAAAACAACATAAGCTACAGTTCTTTTGTGTGAAATGATCATTTGCAGAGCATTGTCTATTGATTGACACTTTCCTAGGCTGAATGGATGCTTATTTACTGGTGGCAGAGTAAAGCCTGTGATGTCAATACCTGGCCTTCACTAA
This sequence comes from Pristis pectinata, assembly GCF_009764475.1. Classification (NCBI taxonomy): domain Eukaryota; kingdom Metazoa; phylum Chordata; class Chondrichthyes; order Rhinopristiformes; family Pristidae; genus Pristis; species Pristis pectinata. Next base: position 17,067,567 of record NC_067430.1, read on the forward strand.
CTTGTATAACAGTAGTTTCAGAAGGGGGAGAGAGAAATTCGGGTGTGAAATTGGGAAGAAAGTTTGGGAGGTAGAGGAAAGAGGTTGGGAAAAATAAGGAAGTAGTTTGATAATGGTTAATAGTGTACAGCAGTGTAAAGACTCTAGGAAATATGAGATAAAAACAGAAAATACTGGAATTACTCAGTAAGTCAGGCAGCATGCCCCTTAGGGAAACAAAGTTGGCATTTCAGGTAAATTACTTCCTGCTCCACAGATCTGAGTTTTTCCAGCATTCTTTTTCAAATTTCCAGCATCTGCAGTTTTTTGGCTTCGGGAAATAAGAGATGAGTTGAGAACAACGACACTTAGAAGTGTATGATATTGCTGAAATATGGTTTAAAGGAGGACAGGAACAGCAGTTGAACTTGTCTGTTTACAAGATCTTCAGAGAAATGGTGGTTCAAAAGAGGTGGTGCTAGCAGTGTTGCAACTGGTTAACATCTCACTTCACGTAGTTGAAATTATTAATGTGGTAGAAAGAACAATTGAGACCCTAAAGGTTGACCTGAAAAACAAGGCGCAAATATACAAGTGTTAACTATAGATCCCTGAGCAAGACAGAGGGAGATAGGAGAACCAATAATATAGTGAGATCTTTGAAAAGTACAAAGCCAGGAAAAGTAGATTTTAGCTACGCAAACATTAACTGAGTGTGAAATTATGTGGAAGGAATGAAGAGTGTGGAATTCTTAAAATGCATTCTGGCAAGCTTTAGTTGGTATGTAGTCAGCCCAACTGCAGAAGTTGGCACTGGGCAAGTGGGAGGAGTAACAAAGGAGGGAGTGGAAAGGTTGCATTTTGGTGGTAGTGACTGTAGTGCAGATGGATTTAACATACTTAAAGAAAAGGGAAATGATAAACCCAAAGGAAAACTTCTGAACTAGGGAAAGACCAATTCCGCAGATGTGATCTGGCAAAAATAACTGGATATGGCTCCTTGCAGCTAAGTCCACGGCAGTGGGACTTATTTCCCTTTAGTAGAGTGGTCCATAACTGGATAATTAGTTAAAAGATTACTGAGGAGTTAACGCTTTTCAACCAGAAGATGTAGTCTGGAGCTTGATGCCTGAAGGTGGCAGAAGCAGATTTCATTTTAGCAAATAAAAGTCTGTAAAAGTAAGTAAATAAATAGACTGCAAATGCTGGAAATCTAAAACAAAAAATAAAAATGCTGGAAATACTCAGCAGTTCGGCTGACAAAGGAAGGCTAATTTTGTTTCTCTTCCCACAGATGCTGCCTGACCCGCTGAGTAATTCTAGCGTCTTCTGTTCTCATTTTTAAGAATGTGTGAAATCTGAAGCCTACAAATTGGGGGGTGGGGGAGGAGGAGAGTGAGAAATAGGTTAGATAACTTTTGTGGCTGACAAAGTCAAAATGGGCCAAATAGCAATCTACTGTGCCTGAGATTTCTACGATTTCATTAAATTCTGTGCAGTAGTGATGATAGCCACTAGAGTGCGCCTGTGATCTATCACTCCTGGGATTTTCCTCACCTTTCACCTTCTTGAAGTTCACTTGTACAATTGCTTGCATATTTTCAGACCACTTGTCAATTACATACGTTAATTTCTCTGATTCTTTTTTTTTGTTCATGTTACTGAGTATCTGAAAGAAATAAAGATACTGACAATTACAAAAATTCTTCTAGTTTCCAACCCCTTTTCCATTGACTTTCAGTTCCTATTGCTCTCGCCGTCAATCCCAAAAGTACATCTCTTTGGTGATTTATATGGAGTAATGTGCGAAGAGAACACAGGAAATCACATCCCAACATCACTTTTTCCATCTGTTGCATGCTTGAAGCATGCACTGAGAGGATGAGAAAGCGCATGGGGAGCATTATCAAAAGTGTTTTATCAATTTGCGTTTTCATTATGCATCATACATAATATTTACATGCTTTACAAACTGACCTCTCTTTTTAATTATTTAAAAAAATTCTTTGCACTGTAGTAATCTATGTAAATCCTTAGCAAAAAAAATAGTCAATGGTTTCAAACAAATTTACTTTCAAGCAGACTTTGATCTGAATGACCTTTGTGTTATTAGGACTACTGGGATTTTGAATATTTGTGTAGTGTATTTTTAAAAAGCAGCCAATAGACTTGTACTGAGCCAATCATAAGACATCATTTTAATTTTCTGAAAGCAGAGCTTGGAATGTTATATACGTTTGATATGGGGGAAAAAGAACACTTAATTTTATTTAATGTCTTTCATGATTTCAATGTCACAAAATACTCCATGGTCCATTAAGTAGTTTTGAAATGCATTGCCTACATTACAGCAGTGATTGTTGTGGCAGACAGTTTACTCAATTCAGTGTTGGTTGAAGAATAAATATTGGGTCGAGCACTAGGAAAGAAATTCCCTGACTTTAAATAGTGGCTTTGGGATTTTTTTGTCTACTTGGGAGGGCTTACCTGAAGGACAGCATATCAGTACTGCACTGGGAGAGTTGGTGTGGATAATGCACTAAATTCTCTGGAGTGGGACCACAATCATGTGATTTGGCAGTAAGTGTGTTGCCATGGCTGCAGGTTTTTACCATATGCTTATATAATATAATTGGATTTAAAGATGTAGCCACTGGATAAAAACAGACCTAAAATACCTTTATCTTTGAATGCCTGTAGTGTATTAGAACATCTCAATGCACATTACATCAACAAGAACAGTACTGAGAGAAATATGAAAATTAATGGTTGAAAAGGTAATTTTAGAAATTTGGAGAAGGTAACCAGGGAGCTTAATGATGGCACATTCGGGGTCCTTGGAAAGGAAAGTGTTGATTTTATGGGGTAGGAATTAAAAACATTGCCGGGCAGAGAGATTTTATGAGCTGCTTGGGTTACAGTGCCCAAGCAAAGAGAAATTAAAGCACAATAGTCTGATCCTATTTAGACACTTGAAATTCCCATTTTACTTCATTCACTGTTGTTCAGCCATCACCCCTCTGCTTGTTAGCTTGCATTGGCTTGTACACCATTAAAATGATCCTCTTATGTTTAAATTCCCCCATGCTTGTTTCTTTATTAAGATGGGGTCCTATAAATTCCCACAGCACTGAGATACTTGTCCTTCAATCTTAGTCTCTTAAACATCCCCAAATTTAATTAGTCCACTGGTTACCATGCTCAGTTTTCTTTACCTTATCATTTGCCATGCCTTCTGTTGTCAAAGTTAAGTACTACTACTAAAATTTTTTGTTTAGCAAGAGGTTATGCAAGGATTGGGGTTGTTGACCACAAACAGTGTCACTGTGCCATCAGTTTATAGACTTCTGTTTACTTCATTTTGTTTGTGTGTCGAGGTTCACTGTCTGTTTCATTATTGCAGAAATCAAGTATACTGACTCGGGCTGGAGAACAATACAAACGGAGCCAGTCAATGAAATCCTACCCATCGAGTGAGCTGAGGAATGTTTGTGATGAACTGGTGAATGCTGAGGTTGCTGAGGATGGAGAGGACATTTTGCAGCAAATGCTGGAGCGTAGGTTGGTGTGGTTGATTCATCCATTTGTTTCTTTTGAAGTCCACTTTCTCACTATAATCAAGTTAAATCACTTAAACGTTTAGACTAGTAGCTTGCTGGGTCAGTGTTTTAGTGGACAGCTCCTGATAATACACCTCATTCAGTTGTGATGTATGGGGAATTAATTTCCTTGTGTTCTGTCTGCATGTCTGTAATACTGTATCTTGGGGCTTGAAAACAGATCTGATCTTCTCACTATTTTAGAGAATTAGAGAGGAAATATTTAAACTTAATTATAACTTCTTGATGGTGAGTGGCAGGCGACTGATGCTGATGTTTATGATAACCTGTCAACTCTAAAGTGTCTCAAACTGATGGAGTTTGAACCATGCCTCTGCACGTGTAGCAAATGGGTTAGTTCCCTTTCTGGACTGCAGTCCTTGACAGGTGAGTGCAGAAACATTTGGATGATATAAGTGAGAAATCCTTCATCTTTGTCCTGTGTGACACAACGTTACTTTAGCATCAAGTGAACTGTCTGGTAGTCCAAGGCCATCTAAAGTGAAGCAAATAAAATTCTTACTTTGAAGTAGTTTTTGAAGAAGCGCTATTTATTGTTTAAATAGCTGACTTGGGATCATGCCATGGGCTATTTTGAAAGTTTGTGCAATGAGTTTCTAATGCAGGAAAAGGTTTTTGGAATGATGTTTGAGATATACAGTATATGTTATCTTAATTTTTACACCGTGACCAGTGAGATTCTTTTAAGTAATGTATTGTTCAATCATGAGCATGTTTCGATGGTTTGTAATTGTCCTGTTCGACCTTGTATGTGTACTCGCTCAGTTACTGACTGTCTTGTTTGTGCAGACATGTCCCTTATCCAAATCTTTATCCTGACCAGTCTCCCAGTGAAGACTGGACAATGGAGGAGCGCTTTCGACCTTTAACTTTTCATGGCCTTATTCTGAGATCGCAGCTGGTTACCTTGCTAGTACGTGGGGTTTGCTACTCAGAGACCCATTCAGTAAGTGCATGCAAATGTTGCCTTTCTGTTTTTTAAAAAAGAACACTGAATTTTAATAAATATGCTAAGCAAATATTTGTAACTTTCATAGAATGTTTTGAGCAAAGGAGCATCTCCCAGAGTTAGAAGTCACTAGTTTCTAGGACTGATATATAGTAGGTTAGGTTGAGTTATTTTGCACCCTTTTGAAATTGTATTGAGACAGCCAAGAAGGAACAACATAGTATTTAACTGGGGAAGGTTGTTTAGTTGCATGTCAGGAGAAGACGAATGTAAATTTTTTTTAAAGGGTTAATGTTAAGCAAGCAGGAAACTATCTAAAGGCCACAAACTCCATGAATGTTACTGAAATAATCAATAATTAATTCCCAGTGTAGAGTAGCAAACAGAAAGCACAATGTTTAACTATGTGGCATTGAAGTGCTGAAGAAACAAAGGCTGCTCTCTGGGGGTCACAGGTCTGTATGAAATGCTTTATATTTTGTGCCTTAGAAGGAGTTATCTATAAGTAAACCAAATGGATAAAGTGGAGTAGCATTTGGAAGTAGGAAATAAGCCAAGGCACAAACGAGCAGTCAGCCACAAATGAGGAAACGAGTAAAATTTGGAGCCACCTCTTGAGCCATTTACACAATTGATTCTCTAGCGGTATGGGGAGGAGGAAAAGTAGTGTTTGCTTGTGGAAAATTTACAGCAAATGTGTAGAAATAGGAATTATTCTAGTAGGGTAAGTAAAAAAAGAACTAAATAACCCTTCTCATCTCTAGTTAATGTTTTAGTCTTCTCTTTATTTCTGGGCAACTTGTCTCAATCTTGCTCTCTGTGCATTTCAGAGTTCAACACAACCACGGCTATCATACTCTGAAATGACTGAAGATTATCCACGATACCCCGATGTTCATGACCTCGATCTGACCCTCCTCAATCCGCGTATGATTGTGGTAAGTGTTCATGTTGGTTTCAAATAAAGCAATGACCAGCATTCTTTCCAAGACAGAAAGAGGTTCTGTTCCTCCAGTTTGTCCTTGGACTTCTCCTGGCAGTGGAGGAGGCTGAGGACTGACATATCTGTGATAGAGTGGGAGGGGGAGTTGAAGTGACTGGCAACAGGGAGATGCAGATTGTGCTTACAGATGGTGTGCAAGTGTTCTGCAAAATGTTCACCCTGTCAGTCCTCAGCCTTCTCCACTGCCAGGGGAAGTCCAAGCACAGCACCTCATTTTCCGTCTTGGAACCTAGTAGCCTAATGGCATGAACATTGAATTCTCCCACTTTAAGTAATCCCCAAACTACCCCCCCCCCCACCCCACCCCCTCCACTGACACTAACCCCCCCCCATCCATGTCTCTTATTTTCTTCCCTTTCTTAGCCCCTCTCTTTTTCTACCCCCCCTTTTTTCCTCCTTAACTTTGACCCATCCCCCAGTGAATCTGCTCTCCCCTCCCTCCCTACACCTGCCCATCACTATCTCTTACCTGCATTTGCCCATCACTATCTCTTACCTGCATTTGCCCATCACTATCTCTTACCTGCATTTACCTATCACCACTTTCTGCCCACCCTGCCTCCCCTCTTTCGTCCACCTATTACCGCTCTGCTTTTCTCTCCTATATATTGGGCTTCCCCTTTTCCTATCTTCAGTGCTGAAGAAGGGTCCTGACCCAAAAAGTTGACTGCCTGCTTTTCTCCATGGATGCTGCCTGGTCTGCTGAGTTTCTCCAGCATCATAGTGTTTTTCATCTAGATTCCAGCATCCGTAGTCCTTTGTTTCTTTAATCTATGAGCTCTGCTTTTATTTGTTGTCACTGACAATCTTGAATGTTGCATCTTTCAACCCATTAAAAAGAAAAATCTGTGTGTAGATATAAATGTAAATAGGCTGAGTAACTGGTATCTCCTGAGTTGTACAGTGATTAATGAAAATTTGACTTTACAGCATAGTCTCTATTTAATTTAGATCTTTTGATTTAGTGGGAGATTCCCATACTATCCTCAAGCAGCTTTCCTGCATTTATAGACCTCTACTGACGCAGAACTTAATGTAACTAGAGTCAGGCAGAGCAGGCTTGTGCTTCATTTGGTTCTCCTGTTGTTTAGTCATGGTCTGAGACCTTGTACTTGGGCACATGGATATGTGTACTGTCAGAATGCATTAAATTATTGCATCCTCTAGCTAAGAAATGAAAATCAATTGAGCACATTCAAAGCTGCTTTAAATGGAATTTGTATGATGTGTAACAGAGCAGCAAACTCAGTAGAAACAGAAGTAAGAATTTTTGAATATCTGAAGTGGCCTACTGTGGGATTTATCTGAGATTTTCAAGCCTCAGGTTAAGGTTCATAAATATTTGCTGACCATTCAAAAGTAAATCCATTTTTGGAACAAGATTTTATAAATTTGCATTCTAATATTTTGTGAAATGAATGTATGTAATTTGTGGTGTTTTATATAAATCTTGTATCTGAGGATGTCATCTATTGGATCATTTGTTTTCTCCTGCTTCAGTCCCACAATGTTCCACAAAACCCATGCAGCATGATGCACAATGGTGTGGTCTCCATCTCCTCATGATTAGCATAAATTCTGATCCATCAGGGAAGTAGGAAATCTCCTTTTCATGGGTTTCCCAGTAATGCTTAGTCATTTCAGTCTGTAGGTACCTGCTGACATGATCTTTCTGTCCTTTCCTGGTGCTGGTTGAGGCCTCCTTTTTCTCCAGTCATGGTCAGGACTCAGAATGAATCTTGCCTGGAATGGCTGCAGTCACTGAGTGGCATTATCTCTTCCACCAGGGTGATGGATGCTTGTTGATTTATTGGATCCACCCAGCTGTACATTTCAGAATGTAGAATCGTCGTCTAACACATCAAAAAATGTTGGAACATTTCTGCACTAAAATTGCAAACTTCAAATTTTCTGACATTAATTAAGATCCATTTCCTAATTTGTTCTCTTTCCATTCTACAATAATGACCTTAACATGTTTGGTATACCAGTTTTAACAGGTTTTTAAAAATAGGGAGTATTTTGGAGAAGAGTCAAATTTTAATGAGAGTTTTAAGTGATGCTTCACGGGTTCTCCAGTTTTAATTGGTTTTTGACTGTTCTGTCTGTACATGACATACTAAAGCTGGAAGCAGTTCCCCTTTTAATAAATATACTTGCTCTGCACCATTGTAATCTGTGTTTTAAGAACTCCCCATTGTTGCTCCAGTTCTATAGAATGTCTCTTTAAACCTCTTAACTAGCTCATTCCTAGTCTAATCTGGAGTGCTGGTTTATGCCTTTTGTTTTACCCTTTCTAATTGGATTCTGGACCTTATAGTGTGCTTGCTGTTCCGTGGGTGCTCGTCCACAGTTGGCTCATCTACCTGAACTGTTTCATTGATTGTAACTAGATCTAGTACTACCTCTTCCCTGCTAGTTGTTCCTGCATCAGGAGGCAGTCTTGAACATAGTTTAGAAATTTATTTAGCTTCACTTCCAGGTTGCAGTTTATGGAAGGTGCCAGTTAAAAGGCATCAGGGTGGTTAAGTCTGAAGATGGCAAAGGCATTTTTCATTTTAATTAGTAAAACAGCTGAAATAAGCAGGGCAATGTTGCAGAGGTGGAGCTCATCTCTGTTGAGCTAGATTCACATGTGGTAGAAAGATAGATCCAAGCAAAACTAGCATCTTGCAAAAGAGGACTAAGATATACCCTTGAGAATGGTCATCTGTGATGTGTGCATTCCCTAGCATTCATAGGATGCCTCTGTGCTACCTGTGTCCAGATGCAGTCTGCCTAGTAATACCAAAGAGCTGGAAGATTGAGAGAATTGGAAGAAGGCAATGTGATAAAGTGCATTGCATGTTGCTGGAATATCAGGATTGTGGCTTTGCCTTTACCCCAAGGCTGAGTGTGCATTGACAGGGCTGATTTGCTTACTCAGGAGCGGGGATTAGCCTAAATCCTATGTTGTGTTTTTTCAGTCCCTGCAGTATTTGCTTAAATTGGGCAAATACCGCCTTAAGCTTTAAGATCCCTTGTGACATGAGTAGGTGAGAGACCACCTGCACCAGTAGCTGTGGTTATTACTCGACTACTTCAGTCACTTCAAACCAACACGTGTTGCTTTCTAGAAGGATCTTGAATGATTTGCATTCATGTAGGACTTTCACAATCTTGATGTCTTGTTTTTTCTTTACAACTTTTGAAGTAGTCATTATTGTAACATGGAAATCAAAAGACATTACTTGCAACAGCTCTGCACTCCCTCAGGACTGTACTACGGGTATTGGTCGACAAAGTGTGTTTAGATCTCTTGAGTGGAACTTGAGCTTGTGAGTTTCTGACTCATAAAATGCAGGGGGAAGATATGAGGGAGGTGTCTGAATAAAGCAATGGGCCTCTTGAACCTCCTTAGCCTTTCAGTTAAATCATGACTTATCCTTAACATCACTATACCTGATCCCCGGATCCCTGCTCTTATTCTCTCAGGCAAGAGAGCACTCACTTGAGCTACTTTGGTTACTGTTTAAAAAGTCAAAGCATGACTGTTGGAACATTCACAAGAGCAGCAGCTTTGTGTTTTGTGTCCTGGCTGGTAATGTACAGGGTGATAACTTACTTTACAAATGGCTAGCCCTGATTGTCAGATATGTAACTTTTTTTTTGAACTGGTTATCTTGTCTCCCTAATAGGATATCACACCATACATGAATCCCTGTCCATACACAGTTTCGCCAAACACACATGTGTCTCAGGTCTTCAACCTGTTCCGTACCATGGGATTGAGGCACCTTCCAGTCGTCAATGCTGTTGGAGAGGTGAGTTGGGGACAGGGAATTCCTGATTATACATGGGATCAGTGGGAATTATGTTGGGGAAATGGGTCAGTAAGGATACTGAGTGAGGCTAGAGGCGGGTGCTGTGTAATAGTTCAGCACTGGGGGAAGGTGAATGGGTCTGTGTAAGAAATTTTAGTGGAAGTATATCAAGAGTTTTTCTATGGAGATGATGAAATCCCTTCTATGAAACGACATGATTGGTCGGTTTTCCTCTGATTACCTATAGGAATTGAGAGAGAATTTCTTTGGGTTCTCCTCGAGGGAAATTAATGATATCAGTTAACATGCCTAATGGCATAGTCTTGTTTGAAGAAAAAAAATAGAACTTCTTAAGCAAATCTCATTGAATGGAAAAAGGGAACATGAGAAGCAGAGTGCTTTCTGCAACTTTGCTGCATATGCTTTAGCAGTTAGAATTCTTACCACAATCTAATTTTATTCTTCCTTTGTTTTAGATTGTTGGAATCATCACACGACATAATTTGAGCCACGATTTTCTATTGATGAAACTGCGACACCACAACATGACAATCTGATTCTCTCCTTCACAGTGCAACATTCCAGACGCTTCTGCCTCTCATTGCAATGACAGTGATTTTCGGGGCCATCTGAAAAGGCAGGACATTCTTTGGTGCCAGTCCTCTCCTCATCTACCTGCCAGACTGGATTAATGAACAGCTGCTGAAGCGTTTAGGTCCCCACTTTTTAGTCTAGTTTGCAGCATTATTTGTCTGTTTAGTCCGTGGCTGATCTTTATTAATTGTGGAACTAATTAAAGTGCTTGTACTCGAGTGAGTCGGGTAGCAGTGAAAGGGAGTAGTTTGTTTTATGAGTTAAATTGGACCTCCAGACGTCTGAGAATTTTGTAGTGAGGACAGTCAGTTGAATGTTTTATGGAGTTTGGCAGTTGGTTGACTGCATTTTTCTCGTGGTCATTCAATATCAAAAGGACAAGTCTGGGAAAGGCACAAACATGAAAAACTAAATAGACAGAAAATAGAGGAACTTACTAATGGAGTTATTCAGAGATAGATGATTGACACTTTTTGGCATTTTGTTTAAACACTATTTCTACAGATTAACTGGAGATTGTAATTTGGATAAATCTGTTTCTGGGCACAGACTTGGAAGTTTGGGTTTAAAAGATGCAGACAGAAAATGCTGGTAATACAGTTTCCGACTGAATGGAGCAAGGTTAGGATCTTTGCATGGTTAGTTGAAGGAACTTGTTTATCAATATCCACAGTTTGTTCCATTTCAGTATCTCTCAGAATCTTAGTGGGAGGAATCTTTGCTGTTAGTAACCATGACAGTTCACTGAGCCTTGTCATGATACAGTTGCTGTGATTTCCATGGTAACACAATTTGGGGGAGCTGCACATCTCAAGTTGGAACACAATCCATGCAAGTAATGTCTTGCATGATGCCACTACATGAAAAGTTGTTGGCTTGAATGTGATCAGTGAGTGGCAGGTCTGAAAACAAAATTGTATTAGAATTAATGTAACAAAGCCTCCAAATGGAGCCTTTGATTTTTTTTTAAGTAGTTGTAATTTTAGCAGAATTGTCCTTTGCCATGAATGCAGTAGCCCAGGGAGGGGAAGAGGTGTTAAGGTGATTATCTATTGGTGTGCTGAAGAATGTGATTAAAATTGCTGGAATCGGTGAGAAGAAGGAGCTGCTGGTTGAAGTTTTGTGCAAAATTGTGTAGCTGGCCACCTCTGCCATGCTGTCTTGGCTGATGTTACTGTCTGAGCCTCGCCTCCTCACACAGACTTCTCAATTATTTTGTTAAGGGAAATGAACTTTGCATGTGTATTGAGGGCAGGGTTATTCTTCATTGTTTTCTGTAACTGAAAAAACAATGCCATGTTGTTAAAATTGAGAAGTATATTGTACTGATGAAAGGTTAAACCACACAAAGGGAACCCCAGAGCTGCTGGATCATGAAATGAAAGGGAAAGACTCCATTTCTGAGCCTCCCAGAGGCTATTGTTCTTTCTTCCCTTTTTTAATTCTGTATCTTTTAGGTTTTTTTGTCTTTAAGAGTTTAATTATTTATACAACTTTTTTTTAAAGTAATTTGGGACATTTAGTGTCTTTATTAGAAGTCTTAGTTTTGTTTTCAGTGTGTTCATTTCACTTAATCTGCCATTACTGTCACCTTAAGTTTTCATCATTTTGATACAAGTTTATTGTGCAGCCCTTGTGGACTTGTACCCTGGATGTGTAAAATCACTGTACCAGCACTGTTTACACTTTTGTTTCAGAAATGCTTGTGGTGTATGATGAGCTTGGGACCTTCTGCAAGAAACAAAAGCAAAATATCACCCAGTTAGTAGTAAGGCCCAGATCATCACTGCTGTTTATTACAAAGCAGTTCTGCTTTTTACTACTGGGACAATGTAGAATACCAGTGTCCTACTTGGAACCTAGGTTGTCAGTTGGGTGACTCTCAACCTGGTTTCTGAGCCAGAGAACAACTTTTATTTTAAATACTGTTTTGAGACGTTTATATTGGGCTGTGTCTGCTTTCCATAGAACCTTGAATTTGGTGCTGAGAAGACAATTCCACTCTCCCTCCCCAACTCCCCCAATCCTCTGGAACACCTAAAGGCACAGCACAGCATTGGATTATCTAACAACACCATCACCTATCCTTCACCCACCTCCCCCACTTTTCCATTGGCATGGAGCAATGGAATCAAGTGTTGCTTAAATCCAGGTTCCATTAATTAACTGACATTTGCAACCACTGAAAACAGTTTATGAATCTTCAGTCCTGCAACATTCAAAGGCGGCAAAAAAACCTCCAGGTGAGTAGGGCGCTCATGGGTTCCAGTCTCTAACTATGTTACAATTGTCTGTAAAGTCTTGAAATCTCAGAATGATGGATGTTAAGTTGCTGCAACCAGAATATTATCACATTATCATGTTTGCACTTATTATTTTATACATTAATTGTTTCACATCAGAATGCTTCTGAAGCCAAATGTAATTCTCATTTTATTTTTTTATTCCATGTTTTTAAAAGTTCTGATCTTATAATCTCTTATTTTTTAAGATTAGATTACATTAAAATAAAACATTCCCATTCGTGGTGTTGGGGGTGTCAGTTCATACTATTTGTTTTCCACATATTGAGGAATTCTGAAGTATTAAGTGGATGTTGTAGGGATTTGTCTGTTTACTTCGGTTCCTTGCATCTGGTGAATTGCATAAACTAGGCATGATTGCCCTTGGGATGTGAAGATTGAACTCAGTTCTGGTTAAACCAGTAATTTGTAAAGGTTCATATTGACTTTGTTGTTCCTGAACTCTGCCTGCACTTAAAGCACAGGATTCCATATGCTCTTATAAAACTTGTTCTCAACCATTGGTTAATTTGCCAGGCTGGTAATACAGGGGCCTGCAGTAAGAGTTAGAGACCCCAGTTTAAATTCCACTATGGCAGCTGCAACTGCAAATTCAGTTTAAAAACCTGGAATATTACAAAAAGCAAATCCACAAAACTATCAGATGTTTGTTTAAAAACCCACTGGTTCACTTATTTCATTCGGGAGGCAATCTGCTATCCTTATCCAGCCTGGCCCATGTGCAACTCCTGACCCACCAATGTGGTTGACTCTTAAATGTCTCATGATGTGGCCCAGCAAGCCATTCAATTCAAGGGCAATAAGGGATAGGCACTAAATGGTGGAAATAAGTTAAGATAGAACATTACAGCATATTTCATCCTGCTCTAAGATCTATCTAACCCTTCCCTCCCACATAGCCCTCCATTTTTCTATCATTCATGGGCCTACCTAAGAGTCTCTTAAATGTCCCTAATGTTTCTGCCGCAACCACCTCTGCTGGCAGTGTGTTCCACACACCCACCACTCTCTGTGTACTTTAAAAAAAAAAAGTTACCTCCTGACATTCCCCCCCCCCCCCCCCACCTTCCTCCAATCACCTTAAAATTACGGCCCCTCGTGTTAGCCATTTTTGCCCTGGGAAAAAGTCTGACTGTCCACTTGATCTATGCCTCTTGTACACCTCTATCAAGTCACCTCTCATCATCCTTCACTCCAAAGAGAAAAACCCTAGCTTGCTCAATGGTTGCACTTCCTATGAACTATACACATTGACACCCAGATCTCTCTTGTATCCCTGTTTAGAACTGTCCTCCATATTGCCTCTTCTCATTCTTCTGGCTAAAATGTAACACTTAATATTTCTCTGCCACTAATCTACCTGTCTCACCAGCGAGCCTTGCTGGGCCACAAATATACTGAACAAGAAAGTTCTTCTGAGCACACTTCAGAAACTGTTTCCACCTCCCCCTATTCTTGCCCTTTATGGCTACGTCAATCTCTGGATAGTTGAAGTATGCCATATTCACTGCATTTGCACATCTGTGCAACTTTCCTACAAACCTTCATTGCCACTAGTTGGTGATACACTAGTGTAATTGTAATCACCTATTGTTTTGTAATTCAAAGTTTTGAGATTCTGACCCTGAACACAGCACTGTTCTTAATCAATACTGCTGTTGTCCACCCGTGGTCCCAATCTGTCTTAATTTCCATCTCTTATCTTTCTTGAAATCTTGAATGTAGGAATATTTGGAACCCATTCCAACCCTTTGTTTTGGTAGGTTTCTGTTAGTGCCACATGATTTAAATGTCTGGAACTCACTAACCTTGTTTACTACTTAGGCTTGCAGTGCATGCATGTAGACACATCTTAGACCTGCTTGTGTACTCTCCTAATCTGTCTCTGCCTGAAAACTTTCCATTTGTTTTTCTGGTAGTCCCAATCCTTCTTGAACCTTTTTTTTCCTTCAGTGGTGTCTTCCCATACCCAGTCCCTTGCCAAATTAGCATGCACAGAGCACCAGTAAACTTTCCTGTGAAGATATGTTATGTTAAGGTGTAATCTGTTCAGCCTGCATGTGTGCTGGTGCCCCTAGAACAAATACCAATGCCCCAGAATCCAACACTCTCCGACCACTCATTCATTGTGCTCTTCTCATATCTCTATACTCATTGGTGCATGGTCCAGGGAGTAATCTGGAAATTACCCTTTTGAGATTCTGCCTGTTAATCTTTTTTGTAACTCTTTGCAATCTGCTTGCAGAGCATTCTTTGCTCATTCACGTACTTCTTTAGTTCCTCCTCTGTTCTAAATCTCAAATTTTATTTGGTATCTGTTCCTTGGTTCTAGACCAATCAGCTGCCAGAAACAAGTGTTTCTATGTATTCAGCCCCATTTCTTAATTTTAAATGAATCTATTCGATCACTTAACCTCAATCTTCCTTTTTTAAGAGAAGTTATGTTCCAATTGTATTTCCTTGGTAGGCAATATTCCCACCTGTTGCCCAAATCTGAGGGTTAAACATGAGATTCTCTAAACCTTCAATTCACAGTAGCGTAGCAGTTACCATACCACTATTACAGTGCCGGTGATTGGAGTTCAATTCCTGCCGCTGTCTGTAAGGAGTTTATACGTTCTCCCCGTGTCTGTGTGGTTTCCTCCCACATTCCAAAGGTGTACAGGTTAGTAGGTTAACGTAGGTGTAATTGGGCGGTGCAGGCTCATGGGGCCGGAAGGGCCTGTTACCATGCTGTGTAAATGTAAAATAAAGTGAAAATAACTAGAGATTTCAGGAGCACAAAATCTGTGAACTCAAAGCCCATAGTGTTTTTATCTTCTGACCACACCACCCCATCTTCCTAACTTTGGCCAACCATCCATTTGTCTTGAAGTCATTCCTGCTTGTCTGTATTTGGTCATTTATTATATGATTACCTTTTTGAGTGAAAATTCATGCTGGGTCTTCCTCCTTGCTACCACTTTCTGTATTTTAACATTCCCTAGGCTCTGAATACACCTCATGAATTAATTTACATGGAGAGTTATGATTAATCTACAAAATAGTTAACATTTCTGACATCCAGAAGTATTTTCTGATTTGGTGCTTAATGCTCATCACTGTGGTCAGCACGTCTCAGTTAATCGAGTATTTGTCCCTAATTTAAGTTTGTGCTTAAATCTCACCTTAGCCTAGATTTTACATTTGATTTCTAATGCTCTAAGCTTTCAAAAATGGAATAACCCTTTTCCCTAGATAGATAAAATATTTTGCATAAAATATTAAATGGAAATCATGCAGTTGTTTCCATTTGATGCTGAAGACCCACTGGTTGTTTGAGGAAGAGCAACAAGTGCTTGTTAGTCAACATTCTTCCAACAATTAAAAAGTGGTGCTCATTAAAGAACAGTCTGGAATCTGAAAGTAACAGATTAGAAAATGGAAATAACATTAAACATTAGATTTACTTAAGTATGAGTTGCTCCCCAGGTGTTGCCAAGGGTGATATTTTTCAGATAGAAACTCCTGGTAGTTGATTCAATAACATCAATGTTACCTTTGGAACAGGCCAGTTGAAAGATGTATGCTATCAGGATTTAAAAGAAAGATAAATTAATGCTTGAAGGAATTACTCAAGTGTGATGTCTCCTCATTGTTACTTTGTTAATTATCTAAACTCCTTGCCATCTTTAAGCTATGCCACTGTTGTTGATTCTTCTCATAGAATTTCAAAATCTAAATGATGCTCACATTACACATATTGAACAAAGGAGCAGTTTACACTTCAGGTCAGAGTAATTCTGTGCATTGGTAGGAATGGGAGCACCATAGAAATGAGGAGAAAGGTTTGGAATGGAATCCTATGTATGTTATGTTGATAGTATTTTAAATATTCTCCTAGGAGAGATCCCTGCATGTCTTAAGGAAGGATCATAAAAATATTTGAACAAGATGATGTTATAGAGTCCTGGGGGCATTCATTTAAGACTATTATGTTATGGAATTTAGCAGTTGAAACTCTCCCTGCAAAAAGCCATTTGGGTTCAATCAACTGAATATTACAAAACTGAGATTGATAAGATTTTTGTTAGGCTAGGGTATTAAAGGTTATGGAACCAAATTAAATAAATGGAGTTAAGATACAGATGAGTTATCAAACTGAATGGAGCAGCTGGCTCAAGGGACTGACTTGCCTTGTTCTGTTCCTGTCAAGGACATGTATCATACAGTTTAAAAAGTGAGAAATTACACACAACATTTTGGACCCTGAAATTTACAAGAAAATAGGACAATGTTGCCCATTGTCAGTGGCTGAATGACTATCTTATAATGATACAGAAGGAGCCCATTTGGCCCCAGCCAGCTCCCAGCAGAACAATCGTATTGGTCCATTACTTTATTTCTCTGTAACCCTGCAACTTACTCTCTTTCACACACATCCATCAGCTCTACTTTTAATTTTTTGCCAATTAAAATACCAGCATGTCTAGGAGACAGGAAATCAGAGCATCAAGAGAAAACTATGTGCTCATGAAAAGAACATACAAGTTCCACACACAGTTCCCAAAGTGTTGATCAAACCCAGGTCCTTGCAACCATGAGGCAGAAGCACTACCTACTGTGTCACAATCTGTCAATTGGATTAGGAGAGAGCTATGCTTAAAAGCTTGCTGTGCAGAGCTGCTTAGTGGTCAGTGCATATATATTGGATGCATAACAATTTAATATAACCCAAAATTATGACAAGTAGTAAGGTTTGCTGATGGATTGTTTCCCTCTGCCACATATAATAATCATTTATTGATCTTTGATCCAAGGAGCATCTTTAAAAAACATATACTCAAAACATTCCAAGAAGAAATCACGAGCAAAAGTCATAAATGAATAATTATTTAGAAGCTAACCATCACACATGAACTCCACTGTACACATTAAGATCACCATGGCCAATTTGGTGGTTTCCAACTCCCATATATGCTGTGTGCTTTATCTATAACGCATTGTTATACTTGGTCACAAGCAATAAACACTGCAGATGCTGGAGCTCTCAAAAGCAGAATATACACAGGTCTGTTGAGAGAGAGAAAGAAAGAAAATGTTTCAAGTGATGATCTTTCATCAGAATTGGGAAAAGTTAGAAAATAAAACAAGTTTTAAGGTGCAGAAAAAGGGAAGGGCAGAGAGAACAAAAGAGAAGTTTATGACAGGGCTGAGACAAGGAAAGATTGAATTACAGCAAATAGTGGTGGTGGTGCTGCAGGCAAAAAAGAGACAAGTGGACACTAAAGTGGACACAGGAGAAAAGTAAATGAAACTTGAAATTACCAGAAGAGGAGAGAGGAAGAGCTGAATGCCAGAGGTGTGTGAATCAAGGCTGGGCTGGCTAATTTTCTGAAATTATTGAATTCAGTAATGAGTCCAGACTAGTTACTTGGAAGACAAGGTGCTGTTCATAAAGCTTGTGATGGGCTATATTGGTGTAGTATTGGAGGCCAAAGACAGGTTAGAATGGGTGTGATATGGAGAATTAAAGTGACAGGCAACTGAAAGCTCAGGGTTATCTTTGCAGACAGACCTCTACAAATTACGTCATAATTGTTTATGATTAGTTATATCATGCTGTTATTAAAGAGCACAAATCATAGATAAGAAATTGAGGAAACATGAACATAAAAGGTCTATAACACTCTTAATGTAAGTTACTAATAACCTACAAGAAACAATTCAAATATTAGCAGTCACCAAGCACACCAAATTAAAAATATAAATCAGATCGGGCCAATATATTAAAATATTGCAAAAGAAAACAATCCTGGTGTTTGCTCAAGGCTATAAAAATGTTTGGTAACAAGTTTGCAATATAGTAAAGCTGGAAAGGTTGAGAAATATTTCTGCTATGGAACTCTCAGATCTGTTTGATTCTCTCCATTTCTTCCTCATCCTCAGGAAATAGCCTAACAATTTGTGGGTCAAAAGTGATGGCCTCACTCTTGTCTACATTGATTTTACCTGTGCTTAATCTGTGATGTCCCTTTATAATTCCCGCATTATTCCTGTTAAAAGTGTAATCTGCAAAGCTGAATCTACAACCATATCTTCATCCAAGCGATCAATAACTATGTTGAGATCTCAGCTGGAGTACACACAGTAGCTCCTTGAGCCTGCTCCACCATTCAATAAGATTGTGGCTGATCCAGTCTCGGCCTCAGCACCAGTTTTCTGCTCTCTTCCAATGAGCCCTTTACTCTCTTGTAGTTCAATTGTCTGTCACTCTTGGCATTGAATATTATTCTATGACTCCACCTCCACAGGGTGGAGAATTCCAAATAATTACAATTCTCTGAGAGAAGTAATTCTTCCTCATCTTAAATGGGTGATGCCTTCCATGCCCTGATGTTTTAGGTAGCCACACTAGGAGAAACGCCCTCCCAGCATCTGCTGAACCTATCTTTGTACGTCGACCCTTTAATCCCAGTAATATGATTAGTTACAGACACTGCTTTTGGAGAATTGCAAGGCATTGGAAAGGTTGTATAGAAGATACTAGAATTTAATATATAGGAGCACCCATCCTCTCTAGCGTTTTCAACCATTTAATAAGATTACAGCTAATCCCCTATCTTTACCACCAGACTACCAAAATTCTTGATTCCCCATAGTCCAAAACTTGCAAATCTCAGCCTTGTTATCTATAACAGTATCAAAAATGGTATCAGGGAACAGCTACATGGAGATAACAGAGGAGCTGAAACTTTTCTCCTTAGATTAAAGAAAACTACAATGGTATTTAGTAGAGGTATTCAAAGTTGCAAGGCACATGATTCAGATTACCCAGCCTGCAAAGCCTACATCCTTTGAATGAATAAAGAAAAGGTAGGGTATTAAGGTTATGGAACCAAATTATGAAAGATACAAATGAGTAACCTAAATGAATGAAGGAAGTGGCTCAAGGGACTGACTGGCCTTGTCCTATTCCATTTAGCACATATATCATACTTTTGAGAATTATCCCAATACGCCCAATCAATTGCCTTATAATTTTGAACACCTCCATTAAATTGTTGAGGGGTGATGGGTGGGGTAATTAGCAACCAGTAGAAACAGATTTAAGATCATTGATTAAGAAAAAAGCTGGGGGTGTGCAGAGTAATATTCTTACTCACCAAGTTGTTAAGTTAGAAAATCATAAATGATTGGTGGATGTAGATTCAACAATAACATTCAAGAAGATGTGCATATATGTTGAAGAGATAACTATTGTGTTCATTAATATATAGTAGACTCAATTTTATAATTTCCTACCTTGATTTCAAATTCCCACTTCTTGTTCCTATCATTGTAACCTGCAATTCTGATCTATACACTCAATCAATTCTAGCCACTGCATCATGATCTTAATTTCTTTGTCGCTGGCAGCTCTATCTTCAGCTACTAAGGACCTAAGCTTTTGAATTCCATTCAAAGCCATTGTCACTTTCTCCTCTCTTAGGATGTTCCCTGAAATCCATGCTCTTGACCAAGGTTTTGGTCACCTGTCCAATATCTCCTCTGTGACTGTTGAATTTTGATTGACAATCACTCTAGTGAAGTGTCTTTGGATATAGAGCCACCAGATAAGGGGAAACCACCAATTCCAATTTGGTTGGGTCAATTCCAATTTACTAAGATTGAATGACTATAAAACGACATTTTGTCCCACAGTCTCTGATCCCTGATAAACATCAACCTCCCATTGCTCATGATCCATTCTACCTCATACAGATCCGTCTGAACTCCAACTCCCCTCAAATTTTGCATCTGGCTCACAATAATGGGATTGGAAGTGGCAGTTGTGTTCGTGTTGGTTGCAAAATTAATCATCCTCAGTTCCTTCTAGTTTGAGTACACTGCTGCCCTGCTTAGTGCTACTCCACACAACACCGATTTGTTGTTTTGCTCCTGGTCTTCTAGTCTGAATGCTCATGGGTATGTAATTCCCGATAAAAGACATCCACTTGGACTGTGTACTATGAAGTGCTCTGCTGGGAACCTGACATGAATCTCTGCTATTCTCACCACTATGTACTGCTGTAGCAGAAACCTGGTGCAGATCCCTGTCCTCCACTGACACACTTGCAGCAAATGAATCACCATAGGGCTCAGTGTGGAGGGGTTACCTGCGAGGGCTGGTGTTGGATGGGTTTGGGGAAGTGGTGCAGCTGTGGAGTGCTGAGATGTGGGGCTCTAGCCAGTATAGTGAGTGTAGGCCATTGCTGGGGACAAGGAGTATTTACTCCAGATGTTGACTGACTGCCTCTCCCACCCTCCAATCCTACAGTCTGCTTCATCACCTCCTGTTGGATGAAATAGAGGTCACTGTGTCCCTCTTTTTTTGTCTGCCTCCATAGCTCTGCCCAGCCCAAAGACTTCTATGTGGTACAAGCTCAATGACCAGTGATCACTGTTTCATCCCTGGAGAAGTGCAAGCAAAGGGCAGGAGTTCATGCTAGGTTTTCCAGCACCCAGTTTCCCAGCATGGGATGTATTCTGGGCTGCTATGACAGCAAGAGAGAAGAAATTTGGGGCCCTGACAGATTTTTAAATTATCACTGGCCTCTGCTGAGGTGCCAGATGACGAGGTCAGCAGTTAAGAAAAGCAGCAGGGATAAGGTTAGCAACCTATGAGTCTAACATCAGAAACTTATTGGGAAAAAAAATATTGACGAGTAGGATTAATCTACACTTGGAAAGTAAGGGATTAATCAAGGATAGTCAGCATGGCTTTGTTAGGGGAAAAATCCTGTTTGATCAATTTGATTGAATATTTTGAAGAGATAACAAAATGTCTTGATGAGGGCAGTGCAGTTGTAGTCCACATGGACTTCATGGGGCCTTTGAAAGGTCTGACATGGGAGACTAGTTCTAAAGGTTAGAGCCCATGGGATCCAAGGCAAGTTGGATCCCAAATTGCTTGGTGATAGGAGGCAGAGGGTGATGATGGTGGAGGATTGCTTTTTTGTTATGATTGGAAGTCTATTACCAGTGGCGTACCACAGAAACTGGTGCTGGGTTTGTTATATACATTCATGATTACTGTTTGTCATATACATTAATGATTTGGATCTGAACGTAGGAGGTATAATTAGTATGTTTGCAGATGAAATTTAAATTGGTGGTATTGTTGATAGTGACAAGGATAGTCTTAGTTACATGAAGATATTGATCATTTGTTAAAAGTAGCAGAACAAAGGCAAATGAATTTTAATCCTTTGGAGAATTATCATGGGCAGAGCACAGACAATGAATAGCAGGGTCCCAGGAAGTATTGAGGAACAGGAGGACCTTGTGTACAAGTCCAAGAAGGTGGCAGCACACGTAGATAGGGCGTTGAAGGAGGCATATGAGATGCTAGCCTTCATTAGCTGAGGCCAAAAAACGTCAGAGCAGAATGATTAAAGCACAGCTTTATAGAATATTGATTAAGCTGTACCTGGAATATTGTTTGCAGTTCCGGTCACCACACGATCGGAAGGACATGATGTGATTGCAGTCGAAAGGGTGCAGAAAGGATTCGCCAGAATGGAGTGTTTACTTATGAGGAGAGGTTGGACTCGTTTTCCTCGGAGCAGAGGAGAACGAGGGGAACTGGGCGTTATATTAAATTCAAGTTTCTATTTCCCGATAAGGTAGTGTGGCCATTGCCGGCATCACAGGCTCGACACTGCTCAGGTGAAGAATTGGCGGGAACCGGAAGTTGATGCGGGCGAACACGATGCCGCCAGAGAGAGGCGGCGAGTGGCCGCGCTGGGGGCCCGAACAGCCCGGTGCTGTGCGCCTGCTTGTGAAGTCGGGGCCGGGGTCGGACCGGGGCGTCGGGAACTGCGAGGATTTGTGACCGGAGGTCAGAAGTTACCCGACTTTGCTCGGAAGAGACGGGGTGGGGCTGGTGGCTCGGTGTTCAGCGGCGTCGTGGAGCTCCTCCCTCCTGTCCCCGGGTTGAGCCGCAGCCCCCCCCCCCCACCCCCACCCCCACCACAGGGCCGAGCCGGAGCCCACCCGCGCCCCCAAAAGGCCGAGCTGGAGCCCTCCAACTAAGGCTGGCCCGCACCCCCCCCCCCCCCTTCCTCTGGGGCCGGGTCACAGCCTCTCTCCCATCCCCCTCCGGGTTAGGCTGGAGCCGCCGCGCACCCCCGGCGGCCGGTCTGGAGCTCTCCACCCCCGCCCCCCCCCCCCCCCCTCACTCCTCGGGAACCGGACCGAAGCTCTTCCCCACCACCCCCAGGAACCGAGCTGGAGCAACTCACCACCTCCTCTCCTCCCCTCCCCCGCCCCCAACTACTCCTCCGGGCCCGGAGCTCCCACTACTGGACTGCGCCGGAGCTGCAGGGACAGTTGCCGGATCCGGGGCAGCGGTGCGACCAGCTGCGCCGTGTGAACCTTCAGCCACCGCGCTTCTGGGCTTGAGGAAGGGACCCAGTACCTTATGTCTGAAGCAGTCGGGCGTAGATGAAGTCTAATAGTGATTGGCGCAGCTTGAAGTCATGAACCAAACTGGCAGGAGATTTAACGCCAATCGCTAAATTCTAAAATAAACAAGGGGCACAGGTAGCCCAAAAGTATAAACTAAAACAGGGAAATCGGTTTAAACAGCTGAAATGACAGATCTAAAAATGATTCGCCAGCGAGTTTCCTTTATATTTTATTCTGCAGTGGTTCCTCACACCGTGTCAACATTTATTGAAGGTAAAACGACCAACTCAATTGATGGCTTTGTTTAATCTGCACCAGAGCTCACAGCAAGTGACTGACCGTCAGTGTCGTAGCAACAGAAAAACAAACACGTTACAAATAAATAGTTTCATAATTAATATAAATAAAATTAAGTATTGTTTAAATAGCAGCTGACACTGTATGTACATTAAGGATTTAATCCGAGCTTGTAAACAGTCTACAGGTGGGACGCTACTCGCCATCGGTCGAAGATAGTGGAGCAACAAATTGGAAGAGTGAGCTGTATGCGGGGAGGTCGATGAGCAGGCGGTGCCGGCAGTGTTGCTCTTGGAGTCAGACCCTGGGAATGGGAGAGAAAACCAACTGTGTGAGTTGAGGACCAATGCCCATAGTACAAAATCCAATATAGGAATTCAGCCCCACTTTCTAATCTTGATTGAGCGACTTTATATTAAAGGTGATGGGATTGAAGCGCGCACTGGGATGCCATTTCCTTCCTACTGAAAGGCAGCATAAAGATGCAGATATTTATTCTGGTGAACATCAGTTAATATTAAACTCCCATGGAATTTGGACGAAGCTCTTGTGTAACAAAGCAGTAAGCTCTTTATAGTTGGTAAAATACAAATCCCTACCAGTGCTGATGCGGAGAGAGTGGAAGTGAAAGGGGAACTGGCGTTACCATTAAGGATAGTACTGGAGAGCTGTTTGTGGGGATAGAAGGACAGGACGCTAGGAGTACGATTATAAACGACACCAATAACTCGTGGTACAGTAGTGGGAACAAGATGGTGAGAAGTTGAAGGAAGGTTGTTTTGACAAGGCTTCTAGCCTTCTAATGCAGAAGATTAAGGAATTATATGATTGGAACGCTTAAAAGATCAAGAGGTGTGATTGTATTGTAGAAATAAAACAATTAGCTGGGGATCCAGAACCCTTAAAATTAGAGTTGACCAGTTTAGATGTGATGTCAAGGGCACGTGGTGGTAGTAGGGAACTCTCTTCAACCGTGTTAAGATCGGACTTTTCAAACTATTAAGAGGCGCTATAACCCTAATCTAATGACAGAAAGAAGGGTTGCATGACCATTTATTGTTGTCGTGTTCCTATGGGATCAGGCGGCATAGACCAAGTAGTAGGTTTGGGGAAGAGAGAATGACGAATGGTTAATAGGATGTGAGCGAACAGTAAGGCATGGGTGGTAGGGTTAGCGTGCCACACTGGTGGTTAAGGAGAGGAGGTTGGGAAGTTAGAGAACGACTTATAGGTCATGGATGAGAGTCTGAGTAATGTGGATCAGGAAACTGGATTGTAGGACTGGTCCTAGGTGAGGAACGGGTTCGGGCGAGCTGAATGGATGTGTCCGAGGTGCTGAACTGAAAGTTCGAGGTAGGTTTGCGTCGTTGGTTTTTCTCGGAAGCATGGGAAATAAATAATGATCATTTACTGAAAGGGATTGTATAACCGTTATAGAACACGCGGTGATTGTCGTTTTATCTTATTTGTCTGGCAGTGAAAAGGGGGGATATACGCGTGGAAGAGCAGTTTGCTGCGCCACATATCCCTGAGCTGTCTACTTCCCTTCCTTGTTGACCCTTTTAGTAATTGTCCTTGCCTACGACAGTTCGAGTTAACTATTTCAAGCAATTCCTTCCTGGTGTAGCCAGCAAAGCGTCTAACTGAACAGTCTACATTAGCCATCCCAATGGGAAAACACATCTGCAGAGAATTTCTTTCAGTACCACTCTTACCTTTAAACAAGTTGCTAACAGCCCAGGCCGCTCATGGCCCCGATTCTATCCAGTTTCACGCCGAAGCAGCCCCGAGACGGTCCTTTTTTGCTTCTGCCTCTAAACCGGAGGGGATTGTTGCTGAGGTCTTTCAGGATTCGCGCGAGGATGGGTCGGCTGGCGATCTCTCGGGACTCGCGGTCCCAGGAGAGATCCAAATCGGACTGGTCAGTGTTGAGGTCGGGAAGGGAAGCGGCTGGCGGTATTTCTGGTGCTTCATTGTTCAGGTCTCCCGTGGTGAAATACTGTCCATATTCATCTTCCAGCAGTCTGGTCAGGGCCTGGGAATAAGAGAAATGGGAAGGATTTAGAGGCCAGATCCAATTGTTCACTCTACTCACGTTAGGAAAGTGTTGGAACTTAGATCAAATCTGATCCCTACCCAGCGATGTGGCTGAAATTTGCAAATTATGGAAATCACTGAAACGCCAATTAAATCAACCGAGACTATGCAGAAATGAAATGATCACTGAGGACCAGTTTGTAGTAACTAGAAATCCACACCCTCAATTGCTTTTTGGTCGGTCACTACTTAAGACAGGAGATATCTCCCTCTGAATGAGCGGAACTTTCCGAAAATTCACTTGCACAATATCAATAATTGAAATGTAGCGTTACCTGGTCACCAACAGCAGTCCACCACTGGCCTCACCCTTTGTCCAGTCTTGGCGGATCACCTATTATGGGAGAGATCGAGACTGCTGCAGCCACTGACCTGATTCAGTGGCCAGAACTTGCGTATTCTGTTGTTGCCTAGATACTATTGGATCGCTTACCTGCAGGCTGTCGTCAGATCTTGGTCTGCCTTGAACTTGCAGCAGAAGCAGGAGCACGAGTCCGCAGTAGAAATTCGTGTTTCCGCTCATCTTTGAGCTTCTGATTTGGTTGGATCACGGCGAATTACTCTCTTCACTCGCTGTCTCTTTCTCTCTGCTTCTGTGCTCGGATTCCGCGCCTTTTATTGCCCTCCTGGTTGACGTCATCCCACCGTGAATTATCCTAGTTATTAATACAGCCATCTCTTTCCGTCACTTCACTGAGATAAAGTGAATAGAAAATACGGTAAATTTTCCATTTGCCACGAGTTGATGTGATAAGTACGCGAGTACATTGCAGGTGCCCGAAGACATTGCAGGTGCCAGCTTTGTTATTTTAAAAAGACTTCTAAATAAATTCACTTTGAATATCGTAGCCCGATCTTTGGGTTGTCCTGGCGAAATAGAATCAAGGTGAATACATTGCATTGTTCAATTCTGACCCGACCGTCAGGAGCAAAGTTTTTTTTTCTTCGTTAGTTACATTTTTAACGTCAAGTTAATTGCTTGGGGTCGTATTAACCCGAACTGTGTGATAGCCGCGTTCATAACATAAAAATAAATATTCAGTAAGCAATAAATGCGCAGTAGTTTATAGACCCACTAAACTTTCATTGTATTGCAACATTATGCCAGAAATCTTCCATTCTCAGCTGACTTTGGCCACTGTGTCTGTTCAAGTATTAGTAGTGCTCAACCTTTGGGCTATTTCAAAATAAAAAGTGGTATATAAAATAGTCATTTTCCGCGATCTAATGGAGTAGTGGGAATAGTTCCTACAGAAGCCTTAGAAGTTCAACCTTTGAGAGGTTTAAACTCCCTCAAATGGTTAGAGGAAGATTGTATTTTTTTAAAACCATCTATCGGGAATGATTGGACTCCAACCCCCGATACAGTCCTGTTGTACGCCAGGGACATTCAGCACCTGGACTGACAGGGACAGTAACTGAATGGTACTGTCAGTAGAATTTTTGGTATGGATTTTATATGTCTATTAACATGTGCCACAGATACTAAACAATGTCTACAAAAATATTTAATTGAGTGTGAAGCGCTTTGGGATATTCTGAGGTTGTGAAAATCACAGGGTCGCTCTTTCTTTCAATACTTTCCACCGTTTATGTCAAATTTCCGCATTACTCGTGGCGTTTTGAACCAGCAGATAACAAACAGAGATTTAAACAGTTTTCATTAGTGAAATGATAACCTGATGATAGGATGACCTGGTGAATCAGGGTGTGGGTAACGCGCCAGAATTCATTAAATTATACAGAGGGCGAAACTGCAAGAGTTTCATAAGTGGAATGACTTTGAGTTGTGACAGTGAAAGTCCTTACAGTCATTGTAACCTTTTAAAGAATTGACGGTGGAAGTCTGAGCTGCATGGAATGCTTCGGGAGTTGTGTCACCACATGGTAGATTGCACAGCACAGCTATCTGACAGGAGATAATTGGATGGTCAGAGAAGATAAGCAATGTTCCCCCCAGCCTCCCATGCTTCACCTTATTGCTAACTGCTATCAAACACTATATTCAAAGAAACGTAACTGAGAAGTTTACTTCTCTATTGGATGAATTTTATTCAATATCAGTTTATTTTATTTAACAATCCAGTTAGAGCGACAAACCGAGCTGTTTAATAGTGGATAATGTTTGCACTGCTTCATAATATCCAAGACTTCAAATAAATGCGCGAAAGATGTATGATTCTGGTGTTTCGCTGGACGGTTGGAGGGACGTTGGGGTGTGCGGGGTTAATTTAGTGTGTTACCTGCAGCAATGGGAAAAACATGATTTCGCACGGCGTTCCTTCATTAAGGCACATTTCTTACTGTCTTTTTGATCTCACTGCATCTAATGTTTTTTTTCTAGAATAAAACCCATCGTAACTTTACACCACCCAACTCGGGACCCATGACCTGAGTTTTTAGAGTTTTTACGTCCAAAGGGTGAAATATTTTGGTTAGTCGGCTTTATCTGAGCAGTGATCGGCTCTCCTGCGCGAGAAGAATTGGCATATATTTTTTTTCATTTCTTGGGAAATAAGAATGAGGAAAGGTGGGAATGGGGTATTTCTATAGTTTGGACTTTTTAAGCCCATGTAGAGAACATATAGAGTCCAGAAACAGAAATGAAGGGCAGAAGGTAGGTGGGAGAGAAGTGGTGCCGAAGGACCATAGTCACATTGCAAATGGCTACCCTGCACATTTCGGATCCCAGGAGGATTTAAAATCCCTCTTTTTTGTGTGTGATTTGCAGCCGAATAAACTAATCGTATTATTTATTCATTTAGAATGTCATAGTTCGCTGTTGTGTTTCCACAAGCGTCACAACCTGGCTTAAGTCCTGAGAACTGTGGGCAAATTTCTGAAGAATTTATCTAAATGTCCTTAAGATTTCAGGCTTGCAAGCGGTGGGTGCGAGTGGGGGTTGAGGGTGGAGGGGTGGCTATCACACCCGAAATTCCTGGTTAGTCATTTTCACGATGGTTGCCTTCAGCCATCCCAACCGTTCAGCTTAAGACAATGGGGCATATTCATCAGGTCAGCAGTTGCTAAACACCATCTGAAGCAAACGAGCGTGTCTAACGTTCATTAAAGTGTAACTGCACCTAAAGAAAGAGTGCTCAACGCTTCCAACCCTTGGTGGAAGACATTCTGTAGCTCTTGGGCAGCATCAATCTTTCTATGGGGCTTTAGGTGTTTGAGTGTGAGGAGGAAAGCAGTCCTCTAAATCTAGAAAGCTCTCCAGATCCATCATGAAGTGTCACTGTCAATGGGTGGTCACTGAGTGTTGTTCCCAGGACCTGGAGGCCTACAGGAAAGATTTTAATGACCTTACATATGTATTCAAGATCAGCGAAGACACAACATACCTCATCTCCCAACAACTCGACCACCAGCTTCGCACACTATTCCACGTTTAATGCCCCCACCACTCGCTTAATAATCTTTATAAATCATGCAATTCCTGGCATTCTTATAGCCTAGCACAAGTCCTCTCTCTTCTACCATAACTCCAGCATATTTTACACAGAACCCAGCTATTCATTCGTTGAAGACAGATCATGCAAGCACATTGTCCCGCATTAGAGTAGGGTGGTGCAATATGACATAGTCGCTAACAGCAACAACAGAATGGCGACGCTCATTGCATTTCACTGGCTTAATGATAACATTTCGGCGATTATTGTGGTGGCTGCCACAGTGGCCAGAGATGATGCAAAATTCATTGGAGAGGATAGCATGGTCACATCTATACCTACTTCTCATATTCCTACTTATCCTCATCCTGCAATCTCTTCTGATTTACAGGTTGTAGGTAGCCTATGCATCTACTTCCTATTTCATACCCATCCTTTCATCACAAACTTACCCTTATGATTTTTCCTTTCCATTTATGAAGAGTGGCAATCTGGCCATTGATGGAAAATAAAACAAGAAGGTAGTGAACATGAAGAGAGATTACCATTCATTTAAGACAGCCAACCGCCTGCTCAGAAGCTGACAGTGAATGTAATTTAGAGAACATCTTAGGGATGATATTAGCACATGGTGGGACAACACTATAAGGGGCCTACAGCCAAAGCAATGGGCAAGGCTACTATTGGTTACAGCTCTCTAGAGGACAAGGTTGCAGAAATCCTGTTGCAGAGTTTCAGATGATCACGTTACACAATTATGGATGTTATGGTCTCTCTAGTTTGCATACTTCCAATCGATGTAAGCAACAAAACAAGGTAATAACGTGACCAATATTGCTTGCAGTTACAACAAATGTCTGTATATAAGCAGTGGAAACTATTATGGAGCTAAAATGTCATCTGTACCAGAGATACAAAACTGAATACTATCTAGAGCAAAATTGGGGCTTGTAGTGGTACCTACAGATCACCGACAGCAGTAATGATAAAAGGTGGTCAGTTGGTGGATAAGGCGATTAAGCAGGCGTAGAGAATGCTTCCATTTATTGACTGAGGCATAGAATGTAATAGCAAACAGATTATATTAGAATCATATAATGTAGTGGCATTGTGTGTACCGACGGTGTTGTGTCCAGTCCTGGTTGCCACATGGGGATGATAGCACTCAGGAACTAAGCCACCAGATGGCTTAAGGATATAGAGAAAATGTAGAAGTTTGTTTGCATGAGTGGAAAATTGCCGTTATAAAACATCCATGTTGCTTACTTCAGAGAATCATTAAATTGTAACAGCACAAAAGGAGGCCAGTTGGCCCAATGAACCTGTGCCAGCTCCTGTTACATCAGTCCTATTGCCCCGTCCTTTCAAATAGATTTACAAATTACTCTTTCTTAAGTATCTATCCAATTTACTTTGTAGGTATAGATTGATATTGTTACATCATCCTAACAGTTTGTTGAATGGACAAAACGTGTCTCGTCCCATCTCCCTCGCGTCCTTTGGCCAAATTTCAAATGTGTGCTCTGATCCTTGAACAATGGTTAATAGAAACAGCTTCCCTCTGTTTAAGCTACCTAAACTAATCATGACACCTCTCCGCCTATATTGAATTTCCCCTCAACCTTCTTTGCTGGCGAACAAACCCAACTTCTCCATTCTAACCCTATTGCTGAAATATCTCGTAAGAATTTCCCGCACCCTCTTAAGGTCTTTCACATCCATAAGATATCTATAATCATACATTCATAAAACTCCACGTGGCGAAACCAGTTTTATAGAGGTTATCATGACTCCCTTGTTCCTTTACTTCCTGCCTCTACTTACGCATCTGGCAATCCCACATGCTTTACCAATCACCCTCTCAAGATACCATTCCATTTTCAAGGAATTATGCACATGAACCCTCAGGCCCTCCTGTTCCTCCGCACCTGTTAGAACTGTGCCAGTTTCTGTCTATTACTCTCCTTATTTTTTCTGCCAAAGTGGGTATCACTTTTTTGTTTGTATTAATTTCATTTACTATTTGTCTGCTTATTCAGCCAGTCTATTTGTGGTCTCTTACTTCTTTACCGTCTGCTACAGTTCCAAACTTCAAAGCAGAGGAAGGTGAGGAGATATTTAATCATGATGTGTGCGATTTGGAGTCTAGCTAGCGTGAACAGGAAAGAGTTATTCCCCTCCCCAGAGGAGTCAAAAACTAAAGTGCGCAGAGTTAAGTCAGTAGAAGATAATGTTTTCGCCCAATTGGTGTCAGCAGCCTAGAACTGAGTGTTTAAAAGGACAGAAGGGGCCGTGATCCACCAGCAACTCAAAAAGTGTTTAGTCAAAAAGAGCACAATGGACGCAACGACTGAATGGCTTCCTCTTTCTCATAAATTTCAGTGATTCAGTTAAGCCACCAACATCATTGACCTTGGAAGAAAATTACCGTGTGTTAGGTTTAGTTCTCCGAGTTTGAGCAATACGCAGGAGCATTTGTTACTCATCATAGCTCCTTCCCGGATATCTGGACATTTGGGAAACTTATCAGATTATCAAATCTGTCCCAATATTACGCCCAATATTCTATCAAGCTGCATATAACCTTGAAATCAGACCCACCTTCACACCATCCTATTCATCCTCCCTATGCCCCCACAGCTACCCCTCACCCATACACACAGAGTGAATAATTTGCTCTTCGACCCGTCCTGGATGTATAACATTATCTTTTTGCGTAGTTCATTTTGAGTAGCGCCTCACCACAGAAGTATGAGTGGACTGTTACCATCTTGACCATGACATGCACATGCCTCCTGTGCAATCAACGCAGAAACCTGAGCAAAATCTGCTGCTGCTTCGCAACCTATTTGTAATATAGAAATCAAACCCTGGTTTCATGAGAGCACGGCCCCAGCGTCAAAGCACCAGCTGTTCTAAGCTCAGAGTTTCTGCTTGAGCACTGTGATTGACGTCTGCTTTCAGCACGGTTGAAGGACGGAATAATAGGCTAGATGTTCTGGATGTGCCAGTCAAGTGCCCTAGGTTGGGTTTACCATCACGACTGCTGAACCCACATGTTGGCGTGAGAAGCGCTGGTAAATAACTAGATCGAGAGTCCTGTCTGAGGTACAGGAGCAATTGTGGTCTTGATGAGGAAATGATTAGTCTAAACGGCTTACTTTTAAAGTTCTGCCTCGTTACTGACACAGTTTACTTGTTTATCGGTATATAATGTGATTGTTTTAACTGACTCTGCCTTCGCAGTGTTTTATGGCATTGGGACGATTGCAGTGTTTGAAAATGAACCATGTTACATTACGGATATAATAGCAATATCAACCATTCCTAGCTTAGATTTAGGCTGATTTAGATTGTTTTCATTTCGTGCCTTTCTCCTTCACTGCATTGTAATTTTAGAAGGCCATCAACCTTTTTGTCTTCATTATGTCAAATGTCTCTTAATAATGGGCAAAACTGGACTAAGACAAAGATTTTGATTAAAAACAAAAAGCTGAATTTAAGCCTCGTATCTGCTTTGAGTTTTAAAATAGTAGAATATAATTCTTCTCGGCAAACAGGTTTGAAATCGTAGGTTGCAACAATGAAAATGTTCCAGGGCACTATTCTGTAACTTTATTGGACTGGATTTGTAGTTTATTACATTATTCATTTATTCGTAGGAACCAGTTTATATATGAAACTGAAAGGGATTGAAAGAAAAACCCGTTTCCAGATTCCATCAAGTACTTCTAATATTGCAAAGTCTTTGATATTGTAATGGTTCTGGAAATATTAGAGAATGAGATCGGTAAAGGGGAATGCCTTTGTAGTACTGTGTATTTCCAATTTCCCTTCAATGCAAGGGAATGCAAAGCTTAAACGCGGTCTCCAAATTTAGCCATTGCAACAAAAAAAAAAGTTCTGCCCCAATGCTGCTGAATGAGACTGTACAAATTCTCAGGTAACCGTGTCCAATGAACTGAGATATTCAACTTCTATTCACACATAAAGCGTACACAAAACTTCAGTTATATTGGCAGCAATGTTGTATTCAAAAATCAGTCATTTCTAATGCTGCACTTTTTTTTTGCTGCTGTTTAATTGTCTTACAGACAAGGAATGCAAAACAAGAAACAATGTGTCAGTTACCCGGGCATGACTATATTGTCACTTATAAAGTGGTTTAAATTGGTACAAGTGATGGGTTATCAAATTCTTCTTTTGCTTTGTGTTACTATTGTACACCTACCCAAGAAAGGAAAACATAGTGAACCATTGATCTTTATCCCACACCCTCACCATTGGTTTTCATTGGTAAAGCATTGTTAAAAGTAAATAAAGGGCGTTTTCTTCTCTTACAACACTGAAGGTGTCCTGAACAAAAGTGGAAATATACAAATAAAATAAATAATGGGCTATTAGCATATCCATGTTAATTTTATAACTACGACCTTATTTTACCTTCCAGATCAATTGCACCAACTTCACATTACAGCAACCAGACGAACATCACACAGATGAGTTTACAAATAAATATATTTCTCTTAAATTAATATAAATAGCTTCTCATACAAACATCATTAAATTCGGTAACATTTACACGATCCTATTAAGCATGGCTACCAGTAACTTGTAAACATCCTACGGTGTCACTAGAGCTTAAAAATTGAAGTTTGCAGAAAACGAGTCGAAAGAGCTTTAGTGGAAGTAAACTTTGAAGTGTGGAAAGTAGGTTGTTCTCTCTGTCCTGCGCTTTCACTGAAGCCCTGTGAAGAAAAGAGAAAATCAATTCGATATGTGTATGGCAGATTTTCAGTGAAAACCTAAGGATCGTTTTCGACGTGAGTGAAACTGATTTGATTGAAACAGAGTGGATTTGATTCTTATACACAATACGGAGATCTGAATTTGAATGTTCTTTTTATATCCCTTTCATAAAATGTACATTTGCATTGCATGACCCTTTCCATGTTCCACAGTTGTACAATAATGGAATTCATTGGGCAAACGTCATTCTTTGCAATTTAAGAAAGCTTTCTTTTGAGTTGGGAGTGAAGTGCCAGTTATCTTCAGAGTCTGCTGCCTTCTCTTTTGTTATCAGCCAAATTCTAGATACAAATCCAGTCTCTGGTTCTATGTTATTCCTACCTTTATTCTAGACTTCCTAACAGTTGGTCCTGAACTAATAATCTGTTTAAATTTATTTTACATATGGTATAGTAAATGTGATCTTCCTTTTTTTTTACCAAACATGTCCTGAATTACACCAACTGGGAATGTATAGCAGCTGTTTTCATTCTGAACTAAAAGTAAAAGTAGTTGGCAAAAGTTCTTGCCCAGTTGGAAATACTTTACCTTAACTGACACGATCAGCATCCCAGGCCGCTCATTGCACCAATTCTATCCAGTTTCATTCCAAAGCAGCCTCTTCTTGACCCTTTCTTGCTTCTAGTCTTGGATCTTAGAGGACCATTGGTAATGTCTTGGAGGAGTCTTAGCAAGGAACCATCAGAAACTGTGTGTCTGCTTTCGAGGTCCTGCAAGTTCCCGTCCCATCCCAGTTCGCGCTGGGCATTTTGTAGGTCGAAGGAGATGTCAACCGGTGATGTCTCCTCTGCTTCGTTGTCTAGCTCTTCATTAGTCAGAAGGCGCTCAATCTCCTCCAATTGTCCGGTCAAAGCCTGCAAATTAGAGGAAATGGGGAGAGTCAACTTCATAACCTTCCAAGTGTTTCTCAAGCATCCTGAATTAAACACATGAAAACAAATTATAGGATTGAATGCGGAATAATGTCAGAAAAAGGCAGGGCGGGTCTTTTGAAATAGTTCTGCATCAAACGTGGCATTCTCGCTATCGTGTAATTACTTAATATAGATTTTAAACATCTCTTATGGGGAACTTGTGAAATATGACTTTTTGATATATTCAGTTTAAATGAATGCCACCCTTGTTTTTTGACAGGAAACTTTACATTTCGAAGTTGTCTCAAAATCCTTTGCTTTTCAAATTCTGTTGTTTTCTTTTCAAATTCACAATTGAGTTGCTACTGTTTTCAGCTGAGGGTCAAACTTACTGTTCAGTCATTGGTTATGTCCCACGGTTAAATGATACGCACATGCCATGATACTTCAAGATGAGCATCAAAGAGAACGATCGTCTTTTATAGATATCAATAGGGTGAGCGATAAAGAAGGCTTGTACCTAATATACAGGTGACTTGGATGGATTCAGTAAATGGACCAGCGCCGGAAACTAGTTCGTAATTAAGACTTGCAAATCTTGTGGTGGGAAGGGGATTCTGGTGCATCCTTTGTATTGAGAACTGGTCCCGGACTTTAGACAGAAGGCTTGGCAATGACATCTTTTACTGGAAATATTAAATGAGTATTCCTGACCACACTTCTTTGGATATTAGACGGTCAATGGTGTTGATTTCTACAGTTGGTAGTTTAATTACCGTGGTCTCGAAGAGACCAGCTAGATTGAGCGTGGCCACAGCCAATATTAGGTTGATTTGTGCTGAATACTGACAATACTTATCAATGACCGCAGTTCTCTCACTGTATGCTGTGCATTACATTGCTCCATGCTCTGCTCAGCTCTTGGGCTGGTTACACAGACTCTTTACAATGTGGAATCCTTCAAGCTCTGAACTAACCCTTTAACAAGATGCTGACCAATCAAAGTATCCCTTCTAAATCTCTGGCGAATATTACAACCATTACATAAAACAGCAGTTCCGATGTTAGTTGATTGCCAATGTGCAATAGCTCCACCATGCATTTTTTTTAACCTAAGTGCAAGGCTCAGCGCGAAAGAGTGAATATTACAGATCATCATATAGCACGAGTGCTTTCTCTTACCCGGAGGCTTTGCTGTGGACTGGGTCTGGCATGGACCTGGATAAGGAGGACAAGCAACAGTCCGCAGTAGTAAGCTGTGTAAACGCCCATCTTCTATGTATCTGTTTTCTCGTCGATCTTTTCTCTTTGGGATCGGCTTGTCTCAGATTCGGTTTCGGAGACTTTTATCCTTCTCGGGCTGACGTCATATCGCCAAGGATTGTTATTCCAGAATTAAATCAGGCTCCTTCCGTCACTAAATAGAGATAAAGGAACGAGGTAGTGTTAGGAGAAATTGCCTTATAAGTTCTCGTTATGCAAAGCATTCACAATCAGAGATGGTCCTATTTTGCTCACTCTTATAGAAAGTTCATGCTTGAGAAAGTAAATTAAGGTTTTTTTGTGGATCTGGTATAAAATGTTGAATAAAATTTAAACAAAAATAGTTGAGCAGCAGATCCCATTACAGCAAACAATTCCAGTAATGCGTTTCTGGCCCCTGACAGTTTACAGAAATTATAAATCCAACCTATGGAGGTATTTTGGTGAAACGTGGAGTTCCAAGGATGATAAAAAGTTAGCAATATTGAGTTGAGTGCATTGGCAGTGAATGTACAGAGTTTGGGTTTAGGTCGTTAGCCTGCTACATTCAAACGGAACCTCACCGTGAGAAGAATAAAACAGGTTCAGATGAAGGCACAGACGGAGAAGAAAGAAAACGAAATTATTAAGAGTAAAAATAGAATTGTAAAATTGTAGCAACAGAAAGTGGATGAGATAAAACATTAGACAAAATCTGGAAGTTCATAAAAAGGGACTTAGTTGAAGTTTTCCAACCTGCTTCAGGTATTCTGGTTTGCAATATTTGTCAGAAAATGTTTGATAAAAGCCTTCGTTTCAAAGTTATTTGTAATTGGGAAGCAGGTATGATATCCTTCAAT
Organism: Pristis pectinata; assembly: GCF_009764475.1. NCBI lineage: Eukaryota > Metazoa > Chordata > Chondrichthyes > Rhinopristiformes > Pristidae > Pristis > Pristis pectinata. The sequence goes on from NC_067430.1 coordinate 17,103,803, forward strand.
GACTAAACAATATTTAGTTGAAATGTAGGAGGATAGGAATAGGAGTTGTGTATTTAGAACCACTGGTCTGTTTCAGTATTAAATGAAATAGGAACTGTTTAATGATCCAACTCCATATAGTATTGTCTCATATCCAATCTAAAATGACAGTTTCTAAATCAAGAGAACTTTGGAAGGACATCTGCAATGTTCTCCTTTAATATTTTTTAAAGCCCGGGGATGGCAGCACCATAGTCCTTGGGACCTGTAGTAATGCTTTCATTATTACAATTTTGCTTATATTAAGTTTGGTGAGTCTCTATCCCTGAACACAATGGATCCCTCTTGCTTTACTGTAAATACTGTTTCAAAGTACTCATTCAACATGGTCAACATTTCTTGTGTTCACTTCCAATATTCACATTATCACTTTTTATAGGATCACGTTATTCCTGGTGTATTTTTCTTAATGTATTCATTAAAAAGTGTTGATTTCTATACTCCTGTTTTGTAGCTCTTACTGTCTGTTTTGTCCTCTTTAATTATTCTTTGTATCTCTTCCAGTCATCAGGATCCATAGTAGCTGTACCATTTTGTATGTTTTTTTTCCTTTTCATTTTATGTTATCTCTAAATTGTTTAATCATTCATGGATGCCTTCATTTGGCTAGAATTCTTATCCCTCATTGGCATAAATGGTTGTGTATTACTTTAACTTCTTTTTTTTGAAGATCTCTTAAAGATCCTCTGCTATTTTTTTCATTAATTGATTTGCCTGGTGTATCTTGAACATGTACCTCAATGAATGCAAATCAATCTTGGCTAAATCTCTAACCTTTATATATTTCCTTTTAAAAACTACTCCAAACTTGATCACATTATTCATGGGGACAGATAATGTTCATACAGCATTAGATTATTAAATAATGAACCTAATATGTATTTTAACTCTCCTTTGTTGGTCTCAGACATAGTGGCTGAATTTTGCGGCGTAGAGAATTGCTGGTGTTCAGCCATTACTGAGCAACAGATGTTGTAGCATCTTTAACTATACTTAGACCAGGGACAAGATTGAAGATCTCATTCACCTCAGTGGGGTCTCAGCCTGTAGAATGGGGAAAGTAAGGTTTAAAAAATATTTTACTTTATTTCAAGGTGAAACATTTCCCCATTTTTAAATGTTTTAAATTTTATTTTTAAATTTAACTTTTAAAACATTTTAATAAATAATTTTTAAAGCCTTGGTGTCATAGATATTTGAAAACTATTAAAAAGCCTTTTAGCTTTGAGAGAAGTCAAAGGTCAACCCTCTTCAACTTTCACCTTAGGTCAAAGTCTGTCAGGGTATTTTGGGGATAGGGCTTTATTGCTATGTCGCTTTAGGCTTAGTTGCTGTTTCTTGGCTTTGCCATCTCACCTCAGCATGTGGAAGGCTAGAAAGATCAATGCTCCACATCTAGTCCAGTGAGTGCAGATGGCAAGAAACATGGGAAGCAACTTTGAGTAGCAGTCCAATTCCAAGAAGGTCTTCCTCAGTGCTGCAGATAAGAAAATGTAGTGATACAAGCTGGACTGGTTATCACAATCTGTATTAAAGTTAAAACACCTCATTACTACAACTCTGCCACTGCTACATGTTTACCTAATCTCTGCATTTTTGAATTCCAGCACTTAACAACTGATATACAAACTCCCACTATTTCTTAATTCCTCTACCAGCTTACCTCTCATATTCTCTCTCATTATCATTGAGATTTGCTCCTCAGCAACTTCTCATCTCCACTCTACTCCTTACCTTTCCTATACACTTTTAACCCATTATATTTAGTTTCCAGTCCTGACTATGTTATAGACATGCCCAAGAAAAGGTGAATAATTCTTACTTTCCAAGTTGAATTTCAGCCTGTAAATTCAATATGTTCATTTTACTCTCTCCATTTGTATAAAGAATGCTTATTTGGGATGTACACCTTAAACTATTCTGCTTAAAGTTTTAGTTACTCTTATTTCATTCTCTTGGTTTAGGTAGTTTACATCTTTTTGATTTTCCTTACCTGTAGTACTTAAAGGACAGTTTCTTACAGTACTTGTTATCACTTCCTTTAGAACAAAAATTGATAGTATCTTTTCTCCTGAGGTGTTCCCCACACCCCCAACCCTGTTGCCATTTACTTGGTTGAAAAGTTGGTGACCACCCTATCTATCCTTTCCACTAGGACTTGGCCCAGTTCGACTCAGGTGCAGGTCATCTCATTGATGTATTTCCTTCTTGTACAACTATAGGTCCTAATGTAACATGAAATAAATCTCATCTTTGCCACAATATCTCTTCAGTCAGATCCTCATCCCAGTAATGCGGCTCAGGTAAATTTAGAAATCATAACCACTGTGAAGCTTTATTTTATTAGGTTCTTAGATCCTGGTTCTCTTCAAGTGGAATCACTTCCCTATTGTTTCATATATTGTTGATCCCAACATGGACCAGAGTGACTGGACTCCTTCCTCTCCATTCTCCTTTCAAGCCTATTTAAGGTCTCCCATATTTTGGCATCAGATAAGCATGTGAGACTCATACAAAGGATGATATCTGTTCCCCCAAATTTGCGGTTGCAATATGGGCCATTTGCTGTTTGCCACTCTGTACCACTTGATCATCACATTACAGGGGAAGGCACATGCGAACCCCAGCAAACCCAGTGACATATAATTCTTGGTCGTCCCAAGTGACTGACAGAGATCCCCTAGGAGACATTTCTCAATCGTCCTTTTTTGGGCTCGGGAGTGTCCATATAGGAGAATGAGGGGCAATTTTATAGAAGTGTTTGGAAGGCATAGGTAAGGTGGATGGTAACAGTCCTTTCCCCAGGGTAGGGAAGTCCAAAACTAAGGGGCATAGGTTTAGGGTGAGAGTAGAAAGATTTAAAAGGGACCTGAGGGGCAACTTTTTCACGCAGAGGGTGGTGAGTATATGGAATGAGCTTCCAGAGGAAGTGGTTGACACAGGTACAATAGTATCATTTAAGAAGCACTTGGACGGGTACATGGAGGGACGGGGCCTGGAAGGATATGGCCAAACACAGGAAATTGGGACAAGCTGGGTGGGCACTGTGCTCAGCATGGACTTATTGGGCTGAAGGGCCTGTATCCATGCTGTATTGCTCTATGGGTCTATGTATTCAGGCCAAGCCAGGAAACACCAAAGTTTTTGCTGTTAATCACCTGGGAGGAAAAGTACAGTATATTAAAAGCATAGAAAAATTAATTGCACACACAAGAATACAAAAGGATAGGAGCAGAAGATCATGTGATCACTCAAGCCTGCCCTACAACTCAATGTGATCATGATTGATCTACCTCAGGCCTCAACTCCTGTGCTAGTTTCTCATAACTTCAATTCCCCAATCTTTCAGAAGATTATTTACCTTCTCTCTGTTACGGACTCAATAAAAGTCCCTTTAAGATAGAGAGTGTGTGTGTATGTGTGTATGGGGCGTACTTACGTCAATAGAAGATAAAGGATGTAATGACGTTGTTGAAGAGGTCAGAAGAAGAAAAAAGAGAGAGAGAGAGAAGGGAGAGAGACACCAGCCTGCTTGTTTTCTCTATCGATGGATGAGAAACAATAACTGTGTTTGCCATAGAAATCCATGTATGGAAGTTGGAAGTAATCCGGTGGAGTTCACTTTGTTGCTGACCTGTAGAAGGAAACAGGTATTTGTGTGTGGACGACCACGGTTCGGATGCTTTTCGGGGTGAGGAAGTCACTACCGAGTAAACACTGGAGTGTCGTTTGGGGTCCATCGTGGAACATTTGGATTTCGTATGTACTCTCTCTATGTTTTTCTACATCTACATCTTATCTTCAGACAACGGTGGTTGTGGAAGAAGCCCTTGCTCATGTTTCACCTTATGGCTTGCGGAACTGAACTTTAAGAACCATTCCGGAACTGGGAGTTTTGGACTTTGTCACACACACACACGAAGAGTTTAGTTTTGGGGTTAACGTTCAAGGTTTAACATTCTTGAATTCTAACATACTAACATTTTTACTTTTATTTTATGTATTATCATAAGTAGTGATTAATAAAATAGTTTTTAACACTGAATCATGCTCAGTGTGTTTCTTTTGTTGCTGGTTTGTGACATCTCTAAATACTTCCAATGTCCTAGACCCCACAACTCTCTGGGGCAGAGAATTCCAGCAATTCACCAAGCTTTGTGAGAATAAATTCCTGCAAATCTCAGATTTACCTTCTTTTAAAATGCATAAGCAACTACCCCCCCCCTTCCCCCCCACCCCCCACTGTTAAAGCAAAGATCAACATTGTATTCCTTCCCTCATGTTCCTTTCCCCAGAACCTCTCCCATTTCCTTTTGACTTCCCTCTCAGTTTGAGACTTGGCCAGAGAACCAGTTCTTTCCTGAGATCTCTCTCAGCCAGAGACACTCACACTTGGCAACCCAGGTACACTGGAAAATCTCAACGGAGCCTGGATCATAAAAGAGGAGGCTACCCACCAACTCATAGGCTGGGTGGTCAATCTTTCAGTGGTACGTTGAAGGAGCCAATTCACTAACAGACAGGAGATTGGAAGTCAGGGTGTGATGATCACTGAGGGTCTCCATAATCTGGCCACCTTCAGGCAGAAATGAAGGTAAGTAGCAGCAATTACTCCCATAACTTCCGATCCCCAGGTCATTATCTGGCCCATTCTGTGTTCTAAACCAGTCACAGGTGCACAGCTTCTTGATTGTGGTGTTGTAAGACCTGTAGGGGTTTGTCCAGAGGAGTTGGAGTTTCAGGAAAGGGTTGTTCGGGCAGCACCAGGCACGCCTTAAGATGATGAGGTGTCAACCTAGCAAGGACTACATGTGTGGCTAAACAGCAAAAATAGCATCCAATAGACAGAGTTAAGTGATCTCACAACCAACAGATTGGATTGAAACTCTGCAGTCCTTTCACATCTAGTTGTGAATGGTGGTAGACAACAGAACAAGCACCATGAATAATTCTGTCCTCAACAATGGCAGGGTCTAGCATGTGAGTGCCAAAGACAAGGCCAAAGCATTCACAGCCATCTTATCTGTATCTCATAGTGACACAGAAGAAGGGACCAGTCTCATTAGGGGTGCATTCCCCCTATACCCCTGCAAATCACTATCTCTCAAATATATACATCAACTCCCTTTGATTTCTTTTAACCATTAACCTACACTAAGGGGCAATTTATAGTAACCTATTAACTACCAGTACACCTTAGGGATGTTGAAGAAAACTGGAGGAAGCCCACACTATCATGGAGAGAATGTGCAAATTTTCACACAGTAAGCACCTAAAGTCAGTATTGAACCCAGGTCTCTCGAACTGTGAGACAGCAGCATTAACTGCTGCATCACTGTGCCTTTCATGTTCAGCCAGCAGTGCTGAATGAATGATCCATCTCAGCTTCTTCCTGAGATCTTCTCCATCGCAAAGACACTACAGTCAATTCACTCCACATGATGTCAAGAAACAGCTGAAGCACTGGAAATGTAGCAGAGACAATGGGACCAGACTACAACTCATCTGTAGTACTGATGATCTGTACTCCAGAACTCTAGCCTCCGGCCAAGCTATTCCAGTATTATTGCAACAGTGGCGTCTACATGACAATGTGGGGAATTGCCAGGCATGTCCAGTTCACAAAAAGCAGGACAAATCTAATCTGGCTAACAATTCCCCAGTCAGGCTACTCTCAATCATCTGAAAAGTGATGGAAGGTGTCATTGACAGTGCTATCAAGTGGCGCCAATAAGCTGCTCACAAAAATGGACCAAAGAGCTGAATTCCAAAAGTGAAGCGAAAGTGTTTGTGATTGATATCAAAGTAGCATTTGACCAAGAGTTCCATTAAAGTGCCCTGGTAAAACAAGTCACTGGGTATCAAGAGGAAAACACTTCAATGGTTGGAGTCACACCTTGCACAAAGGAAGATATTGTGGTTATTGGAGGTCAATCCCAGGATATCATTGCAGGACTTTTTCAAAGCAGTGTGCTAGGCCCTATTATTTTCAATGCTTCATCAATGACCTTTCTTCCATCTTAAGGTCAGAAGTGGGAGTGTTTGCTGATGATTGTATGATGTTTAATACCATTCATAACTCCCTAACAAATGAATCAGTCCATAACTATATGTAGCAAAACTGGAGCAACATTCAGGCATGGGTTGATAAGTTTCTAGTAACATTCATGTCACCAAAGGGTCAAGCAATGATCATCTCTGCAAGAGGTAGTCTAACCACCTACCCTTGACACTCATTGGTATTACCATCAACAGGACCCCAACTGTCAATATCCAAGGGGTCACCAATGACTGGAATCTCAACTGGATCAGCTACATAAATACTGTGACTAAAGAGCAGATCAGAGGCTGGTTATCACACAGCAAGTGCCTCACCTCTTGACACTCCAAAGCTTGTCCACTGTTTACAAGGCACAAGCCAGGAGTGTGATGGAATACTCTGCACCTGCCTGACTAAGCTGCTTGATACCATCCAGGACAAAGCAGCCACCTTGATTGGTACTCCATCCACCATGATAAACATTCATCCTTTGGACTTGCAATGCAGTAATTTTGCAGTGTGCAAAATATATGATTATTTGTCCAGGTTAGAGTGACGGCATCTTTCAAACCCATAAGCTCTACTACCAAGAAGGACAAGGGAAGCAGGTACATGGGAACACCATCACGTACAATTTCCCCACCAAGTTTCACACCATCCTGCACTGGAAATATATTGCTGATCCTCCTCAGTAGGTCTAAATCCCGGACTTCTCACCCAGCAGAGTTCCTTTACAAGAATGTCTGTAGCAGTTCAAGAAGGGAACTCATCACCACCTTCTCAAGGACAGTTGGAGAAGGGCAATTAATTGAAGATTAAGCTTTCCAGCGACACCTAGATTCCCAAAATAAATAAAAGTGAATAGTGGGGGTCACTAGAGACTGCAGATACTGTAAACTGGAGCAGCAAATGATCTGCTGGAGGAACTCAGCGGGTTGAGCAGCATCTGCTTCAGGACTGGATAGGGAGAGGTTTGGGTGGGGGTTTTAATATTGTCACTATTTGATTGATAGTATAAAAGTGGTTTAGCATATACCATCCAGGAGAAATTACTGACTAGCATACCGTGTAGATAGAACACAACGTTTTATTTGCATACATTAAATTTAGTGGAAAGTGGTTGAGATACAGACTTGGTTTGATAGTAGGGAGTAACAGTTTTGTCACATAAGTGTTAAGTAGTAATTGCCTCCACTTGATTTTAATGGTATTACCATTGCTGAATTGCTCACTATCACATTATTAACTGAACACTTAATCTAACCAGCTACATTAATGGGGTGGCTACTGCAGAAGCCCAAAGACTGGGTTTTCTACAGCAAGTGACACACAACCTGCCTCCCCAAAGTCTTTCCGTGGCACAAGACACTAGAATGTGGTCGATATGTGCTGTTTCAAAAACATCAAAATAGTACAAAGTAGCCTGCTGGATTTCTTTCATCTACCAGCTAAAACATACACTCCCTACACGTATTGGAAATTTTGGAAAGTCAAACCAGCATAGGATTTATACTATGAATGGTAGAGGACTAGGGAGTGCAATGGAACAGAGGGACCTAGGAATACAAGTGCATAGTTTGTTGAAAGTCGCGTCACAGGTAGACAGGGTGGTGAAAAAGGCGCTTAGCATTCTGGCCTTCATCAGTCAGAACATTGAGTATAGGAGTTGGGCCATTATGTTGCAGTTGTATAAGTCGTTGGTGAGGCTGCACTTGGAGTACTGTGTACAGTTTTGGTCACCCTGTTATAGCAAAGATGTGGTTAAACTGGAAAGAGTGCAGAAAAGATTTACAAGGATGTTGCCAGGACTAGAGAGCCTCAGTTATAAGGAGAGGTTGGCCAGGCTAGGTCTTTATTCCTTGGAACGTAGGAGAATGAGGGGCAACCTTACAGAAATGTTTAAAATTATGAGAGGCATAGATAAGGTGGATGGTAGCAGTCTTTTCCCCAGGTAAGGGAGTCCAAAACTAGGAGGCATAGGTTTAGGGTAAGAGGTGAGAGATTTAAAAGGGACCTGAGGGGTAACTTTTTCATGCAGAGGGTGGTGAGTATATGGAATGAGCTGTCAGAGGAAGTGGCTGAGGCAGGTACAATAGTATCATTTAAGAAGCACTTGGAGAGGTACGTGGAAGGGCAGGGCTTAAAGGGATATGGCCAAATGCAGGAAGTTGGGACAAGCTGGGTGGGCACCCTGGTTGGCATGGGCTCATTGGGCCGAAGGGCCTGTATCCATGCTGTATTACTTCATCACTCTATGACTCTATATAGGCCTTCCATTGCTACAGTGTATGGTATTTATAAGTTATAACACATGAAAAGGGCACATTAGTTGAAGGCTGTTAGGTCATTTTGGAATGAAACCAAGAAGCTATTTTTTCACAAAAGGAAATGAAAATTGGGAACTTTCTGCCCCAGAAAGTAACAAGGCCAGTAAAAATGATTAAAGAGACCATGCCCACTGTAAGTTCTATAAATTAGTCAACATTGACTCCATATAAAGCATTTACTTTCAGCATTATCCACTTTGACTTTTATGAAGTATTTTGAAGTATTAAGGTAGATCCCAACTTCTTTACTTATCTCCCATTCTCTAATAAACCTCTGCAGAGGAACTCGAGAAGTAGTTGGAATAACATTGTATCCATGTCTCTAGATATTCTGTTTCTGATTAGCTTTTCTCACATAATTGAAGTTATCATTGACTCAATGCCTTGCACTGTTTTTCCAGACTTGAATAAAAACAATTCTTGCTTTAAAAATCTTTCCAAGACCTAATAAATTCAATCTGATGACAATGTACAGTAAAAACACAAACAGTTAACTATGTCTTTCATCATGTAAATCAAGCCAAATTAAAACCAACATTGTTCCACTACACCCACACACATGACCCTGCATTCCATTGATCCAAGTGGCAGTGTAATGACAGCCTAAAAATAATACTGTTCTGCTAGCCAACCTTCTGGTCTAATCTTGACCCTAACCCCAAACACTATATCTAACCTCGGCAGCTGATCCTCAACCCAACTTACTACCAAACCTTTGTTTCAAACTTCTTACCAAACCCTGGCAGCAGACCCATATTTCAATCCTCCTTACATTATCTCCCACCTATACCCTTGCCCTACCCTTGCTACCAATTCTTCGTCTAACTCCCACACTCATCCCTGATCGTCTACATCACCCTATTCTAGTGTCCTTATCTGGCCCTTCAAGTCTTAATCTTCTCTACCTGATCTTCATAAGCCATCATTCCCCACTGCAACCCAGACTTACCTGATTTTCTTGCACTGAGTGAAGGTCCTTTTAGTGTGTAAAGTCTATCCAGTACCTGATGCATTGGGCCTTGTGCACTACTGAACTTTGTTATGGTGACCCCTCAAAATGTTCATTTATCCACTGCGCAATGCCCCGTGAATAAGCCTACAAATTCACTATTTTTAAGTCCATTGCCAATGTCCATAAGTGTCCAGTATAACATCAAAATTGCAATAGACCATGAGAGTTTAGAACTTACAAGCACTGCCACTAGCAGATATCAAAGTTTTCACTTAATTCCAGTTGTTAATACCCAAATTATTAGGACTGAGGGAATGTACTACATTTATTATACATGATCCAAGAACATTTGGAATAGTTTTCAGTTAATTTTATTTAACTTCCAGTGTCCACAAACAACATATGAAACATTATATAACTGACAGATTGTTCAAGTTTATTTTTGTCTCTATCACATCAAACTATTACACCAAGGGATGAAGATCAGAATACTGCTAGAATCACAGAACATGTAGCCATTGTGTCTCTATTGACTCTTTGAAAGAGTTATCTAATTCATCACATGCAAATAATAGTTCTTAATAGCCCTGCAAATGTTTCCTCTCAAGTATATATTCCCTTTTACAGTAACAATAGAATCATTTGAAACTACTTCTATCCATTTTCATTTCTTGGTGAAAACTGTTTTAAATCCTGTCATGCCATTCACCCAGATAGGCAACCTGCTGTTAGATATTAATTCAGCAGACAAAAGAGATGGCAAAAGGGACTGCTTCTGAAATGTCCTCCTTCTTCTGGAAGCGTGGTTTCCCTGTGCCATATTGCACTCACACGTATTTTCTCCATTTCTTGCACATCTACTCCACCCCCCGCCAGCAATAGATTTCCCTTTGTCCTCACCTTTCACCCCACTAGCCTCCGCATCCAACACATTATCCCCCGCCATTTTCACCAATACAATCCCATCACCAGTCACATCTTTCCCTCCGCTCCCTCCCTCCTGCTTTCCACAGGGGCTGCTCATACCTCACTGCCCACCCCGACCCGTCCCTTGGCAACTGAAGGAGGTATAATACCTGTTCCTTCAACTCCCCTCTGACCATCATACAGGGACCTAAATAGCCTTTCCAGTTGAGGCAGAGGTTCACCTGTACCTCTCCCAACCTGTTCTACTGCACTAGGGTGCTCACAATGTGGCTTGTCTACATTGGTACAGACTAGCTGACCATTTTGTGGAACACCTGCACTTTGTCTGCAATGACTATCTTGAGCTTCTGGTTACGTGTCTCCTTTCCGCTCCCACACTGATCTGTCTGTCTTTGGCCTTCTCCATTGCTACGGAGAGGCGAAACGCAAATTATATTCCTCTTGGATGGCTGACAATCCTATAGTATGAATGTTGAATTTTCCAGTCTCAGGTAACCCACACTCCTGGTGCTCTCCTCCCCAAACACACACCTATTCACCTAGTTTTCTTCTCCCTTCGTTCATCCTTCCCATCTCCCCCCCACCTGTTTCCACCTATCATCTACCAGCCTCCATCTTACCCCCCTTCCCCCCCCAATGTATTGCTATAAACTTTCCTGTTCCTCTCAATCCTGATGTAGGGTCTCAACCCAGAGCATCAACACCCATCTTTCCCACCTCTTGCGGAAACAACTAGATATACCTTCCTCCTAAATTAGACAGGAGGATACTGAGGCATCCTTCCTCCCAGTTGATGCACCTGCCAAACAAGTCACATGGAATACTCTGCCATTTTACTTTAAGTTGGCACAGAGATTAATAACTTTTTTCTGGAAATCATTATTTTAATCATCGGTGTAACGATAAATCTAATCAACCCACCTTTCTTTCTATCCCTCCAAATTAAGAATGAACATAGAAAGTCTTATTGCGAAATCTTCTCTCATTAAAATTCATTCATCAGCTTTTTCTTTAAATTCTTCTTTGGTTCAACTGGAATTATTGCAGAACAGGAAATCTTCAAATTCTGTAGTTATTCTAGTTGAACAGAGAATTAGGTTGCTGAATAATTTGTCATCCTTTTACAAAGCCTATGACTAAGTGGTACTGGTCCTGGAACTTCCTGTCTATAAGAGCATTATGGGGACAGGTGACCTACCCTTTGCAGTGGTTAAAGAAGGCGACAATCTTCCCAGGGCCTATTAGGAGTGGACAATGATGTTATTCTTGCCGTTGGGCCCTTTATAATTATATATATTTTATTAACCATGTCATTACAATTTTATTTTAAACCAAGGCCTAACTTCAACCAGTTAAGCAGATCCATGAATCTAGAATTATTGCAGATATCAATCTCCAACAAGAGTGGGAGGTCTGGGTGGTGGGGGAATTGCAGAATTGGAATTTAGGGTAGGAAATTATATTTGTAATCTTGGGGTTCTTTGTATCGGAGTATCTGGTGAAGGTGTTAGAATATGTAGAGGATATTCTACATATTATAACACCTGCATTCCCTTGCCTAAAATGAATGCTGTAGAGCCTTTTATTCTCTTCACAAAATTCTCCTTGCTTCAGATTTCAAAAAGCTGTGGAAATCCAGCTATGTGCAAAAAAAACCTGCAATAAAATCTAAGACTTACAATTTAGTTTTACATATTTAAAGTGCCAGCAACCCTTGTTCTGCCTCCAGGAAATCAGGAAGTGTGTGCCTTGTGGCTGGCTTTCTGAATCACGTGGAACTTTTACTGTTTCAGCCCTGTTCCCAAAACCAACCACACATGCTCACGCATATCAAAATTTGCCCTTGTTTTTACACTTCTGGGGAAGAGAAAAATAAGAAGTACCTAATGTAAGATAATCACCAAGAAATAAAATAAGGAATGAAGAAGAAACTCCTTAACCCAAAGAGTCATGAGAATTTGGAATTCCACAAGAATGACTGAGGGGAATGATCTAAATGCATTTAAAGAGAAGTTAATATGTGATAGTGAAGAAAATGTATAATTATATTGATAGTGCTAGATGAGGAATGTTAGGATGAAAGCTGAATGTAACCTGGATTGATTAAACCACACAGCCTACACTATGCGATATTTCCTGCAGAATTTATGTTATATATTGACTATTGCCCAATCAACTGGTATAAATTAAATAAGCCTTCTGATAAAAGAAAATTCTTCTTACTTACAAACATTGAAATACCAAATAATTGTAATTCCATTAAAAAGGCACATATATTTAAGCTACCCAATTATTCTAATTAAGTAACATTGATTTAACAGGAAAATGATATCAGAAATTTGCAAATACAAATATATGATGATGAAATTTTCATATAAGAAACTGATTTGCATATAAATATGTGTGATGGTGAGTTGTTTGATACATTAAATGCGAAGAGGGAAAGAATGTGTGTTAGATGTACTGCCTATAATAATAGCAAGAGTTTTATTTTAAAGCAACATTAAAAAAATTAATAATCCACATATTTATAAAATCTAATATAAAAAGTTTCATCTTACTAATACCATTACTTTATTTGCTAATGTTCAAAGAAGATGCAAAATGTAAAAACAGATGTTGATATCATGTAAATAATGGAACATTTCACAAAGTGAAGATTCTCTAGATGTATTTCAGGAGAGCTTGAATTTTGATAGTGTGTAGGTTGATGCTGTTACTTGTATCCTTTGGATCTCACTAAGTGGGATATTCAGTGGTCAGACACTAAATGTGCATCACTGCTCAATTGCTGTGTTAGTGATATAATTACAGTACATTTGCTCAGAAACACTAGAAAAATGTAGTGCCTATTTTAATTCAAAGGTCAGTGTAAACAGAAATATAAAGCCAACTCATATTCAGTCAGCATTCTCAGAAAAATGTATTTATTGCTGTGCTGTATCTATGGATGAATAGATATACAAAAAATCTGTAATCATAATATTAAATAACAAATAGTTTAATTTAACCTGTAAAGACCATTCCAAAAAACTATTATCTATTTTTCAAATCATCTTTCGTGATTATATGGTTGCTCTCAAAATATGTGCAAAATTCAGCTTGATGTCACAGTACTTAGGTTTGTCATGGGTATGATCTACAGCCAACAGCGCTCTTGATCTAGTCTACCCAGAAAAAAAATCATTGTATTTGAAAAGGTTATAGAATTATGCTGTATCTGACTTCATTTTGTCTTGAAGATTTATTTGTTTTTGGACTCTGCAGTTATAAAATGGTTAATAACTGTGGTTAAATTATTTTGTTTTATAATTTGCATTAATTTACTGGTATTGAGATGTCTCTGTTTTCTGGTTTCCACACTAATTTTGTATTTACAATATAACTCACCTATGCTTCAGCAAACAAATAGA